>NC_090240.1:25692346-25784846 GCF_024489055.1 Chanodichthys erythropterus
GAACAGCTATAGAGTAAGTGTTTCTCATGCGCTCATAAGGTCCAGGCCATTATATTTTATTTTTAGACAAACACAGACAAATTCTCCATATCTGTATAACCAGACTTTACAGACAGAAATCCAGAAGCTCAAAGACCAGGTGCAGGAGATTCACAGAGACCTGACCAAGCACCATTCCCTCACCAAACCCGACACCATGAGTGAGATTTTGGAGCGTTCTGTACAGGTGGATGGACAGATATCTATAGAGTACTCCTCAGTGGAGCTCATGCGGGCCATTTTCGAGGAGGTGAGATAGTAATACTCTAAGACTGACATTAGGAGGAGGTGAAAAAGAGGAGGGCTCATTATACCATTGATTTTGTTCTAAGATCTGGGAGGAGACATTACAGAGGGTGGCAAATGAACAGGAGATTTATGAAGGTGAGTAAATGTATTAGATTTTCTCACTAAGACCTTCTCACTACTTAGGCTGTTGAGTTCAAGTTTTTAGTGATTCTTGTTCATTTTTCTTCATTTTTTTAGCACAACTTCATGACCTGCTTCAGTTAAAACAGGAGAACTCTTATTTGACCACTGTTTCCAGACAAATTGGCCCCTACTTTCGCTCCATAGCAAAAGTGAAAGAGCGTCTTGAGCCCAGGTACTAGAGAAATTGATGTATCGCTCACATGGCTTATAGAGTAATATAAATAAATGTTTTATTAACAAAGTTCAGGGGGAGCACGTTCAGATAATCAACCCAATCAGTGCGAGAGGTGGCTTACTGTACATATAGAGCCATCTTTCATCTATTCCATCCTACATCTTTTTCCAGTATCCCTCCTCCAACTCTTGATTATTTCTATCTCAGCCATTGATGGGGGGGCGGGGGGGTTTGGGGAGTGCTCTGGGTTCATATTCCGAACTTGGAGCCCTTTCTTCAAAGAGCACACCAACTATGCATATTTTATATTATAACGGACTATTTGTAAGCATGAACTTGTGAATATACTCATATTATTGTTCAAAAGTTTAGGATCGTTAGATATAATTTTTTTTACATTTTTGAAAAATCTCTCAAGCTTAACTCAGTTGTTTGATCAAAAATACAGTAAAAACAGTAATATTGTTAAAATATTATTAAAATGTAAAATGCTATTTGGGAAAAATTCAAACCTTATTTTTTTAGCAGCCAACATTCCAGTCTTCAGTGTCATATGATTCTTCAGAATCATGATGATTTGCTATGCAAGTAACCTTTTTCAGGTTGTTTGATGGATAAAGTTCAAAAAAAAAATTTTTTTAAATAGAATTTTGTAACAATATAAGTCTTTACTGTCACAATCACTTTTGATCAATTCAATGCATCTTTGCTAAATAGAATGGGTACCTTTTTTGAGGGGGAAAGAGATTAATCAAACATTGTATTGAAATCATTTTGCAATTACTAAAAATGTTACCAAACAGCTGACAAATTAATTGACAACCCAAAGCTACTTTTTACCTGCATTTTGACACTTAGTGAGCTCACCAATCATAACTTACATTATCAATCAACCATACTCATATATAATAATCCCATTAGGGTGATTTTCAGTCTAATTTGATCTTTAACAGGCTGAAGGAGCCTAAAGAGCTGAAAGATGATCGCACAGAGATCATGCTGAAACTGTATGAGGACAGCACCTCTGCAGCAGACACACAGCCCAGGTGAGTTTCCTTCAATTTCTCAGAAGACACTCATTTAAAAAAAAAAAAAAAAAAGTTAATTAATGGCTATTCCATGCTTCACTGATACAGTAATGAGCTGTCCTGTAACACTGAGGACAACTGGACTCTAAACAGCCTATCAGAAGAGACCAATCCCAAGAACAAGGATTACTACAGGCCAAACAAACAGAAGAACACCGCTGATACAGCCAATCGCAAAGAGATACCAATGTGAAACCACTTTTGTTTTGACCCTACAAACAGTTGTCAGCTTAAATATGTTAAAACAATAAGCAATGCGTGAATGTAAATCTGATATATCGAATAAAAACAGTTCACAGTGCTCACATTAATGTAAAAAAAAAAAAAAGTGTTAAGCGTTCACTAGATTCAGTGTTTATTTTAAAGGTTTGTTACATTTTGCTGAAGATGTTAATGTACAGTTATCATTCAAGAGGTAGGGTGGTCCTCTCCCATCAGCTCTTTGCACGAGCGTAGTGCAAAAAAACCTATTGCATGTGTTCAAATGTCCATTACCTGTACCTACGCATATATTATAGTGCTCGTCATTGGTTGAAAGTGTGCAAGAAATTCCTATTTTTATCCAATGTCTATATAAGCTACATCATGCCAAGAGGAGAGCAAAGCCTTCCTCCCAGAACTGTAAAATCAGAAAGATTAAGACTTTGGATACAGCATTCCCCTCCAGCGTTCGGCCCTCTGAATCCCACCTTCGTAGAAACAGATTTTTCTTGTTGAATTATCATGCAAGTGTGAAGGAAAGTGAAAAGACATGAATATGGTAATGAGTGAGTGTGGGAGTGAAGACGAAAGAGACAAACTCATTTAACAAGAGTTAGATGAAACGACATATGCATTGAGAAATACTGCACTAGAGAACTGTAAAGACCAATGGAAAACAAATATAAGGAAATTCATTCAAAATCATAATTTATCAGATATGTTTATTTCTCTAATCATAATATTAAAATTGTCCAACAGCATTGACAAATCACAGATATTTAGAGATTGTCGGAAATCAGTAGGCCTGGTAGATCTTAAAAAAGCCCACTTTCTGAGACATTATAAACTCGTTTTTACACAAAATGGACAACATCTAAATGGCCACTGCAGTAAATATATCTTAGGTCCAATTTAAAGCTTATCTGAATAAAACTCTTTACCTCAAGGCATTTAAAAATCTAAAGAAATCTCTGGATGTTCTTAAATCAGTAACAAACCAATGTCCTGAATCTCCTAAGGTTTCTAAGCACAAAACCAGGGGATTTAAAGCAGCGTATGACATTACATGGTGCAAATAGGAGGATACATGACATATGACTGGCATGTAAACAAGGAGGAGTTAGAACAGAAATATGATGAAGTATAGGAGAAAAGACAGATGCTGAGGAATGTGGTGTTTGTGTATTAGTATCTCTGATAGTGTTGAGGGTGGAAGCTCCACCCTGCTCAGGGTAGACCAATGTGTCTCAGAGCAGATCAGCGGGTCAGTTTTACAGTGCTGCCACCTCATATATCTGTGCCGCCCCCAGGGGCCGCGCCATAATGCCACCAGGCAACTAGCTCACTCATAGTGCCAGTCAGAGGTGTCCAGGTGTGCACTTTCAGGCTATTTCCTCCCTTCAATGCAGCACGGCCTTAAGAGTTAACCCTGATTCCTGAGATGAAAGGCAAGCCAGTGAAGACCTTCTTCTTGTACTCGATGTATTCCTCTCCAAAGAAATGGATGAGAGAGATCTCCTCTTCCTCAATACGCTCTCGAAAGAACCGCCAGCTTGCGATCGTATATCCCAGTATACATATCGGGTTGCACAGCATTATCTGGGAAAATGACAAGCAAGAGTACAGGTTTAAAACAAAACACATGAAGGCAAAACAAAAGATGGGTGGGTGAAAAAAAAAAAAAAAAAGTAAAATGTTTAAATATTTATATAATATATATATTTGCACTGTCAAATTGATTAAATCGCATCTAACACACATTTTATATATATACAGTACAGACCAAAAGTTTGGAACCACTAAGATTTTTAATGTTTTTAAAAGAAGTTTCGTCTGCTCACCAAGGCTACATTTATTTAATTAAAAATACAGTAAAAAACAGTAATATTGTGAAATATTATTACAAAAGTAATTTATTCCTGTGATGGCAAAGCTGATTTTTCAGCATCATTACTCCAGTCTTCAGTGTCACATGAGCCTTCAGAAATCATTCTAATATGCTGATCTGCTGCTCAAGAAACATTTAATGTGTACAATTGTACAAAATATTTGTGTACAATATATTTTTTCAGGATTATTTGATGAATAGAAATTTCAAAAGAACAGTGTTTATCTGAAATCTAATCTTTTGTAACATTATAAATGTTATAATGTCTTTACTGCCACTTTTGATTGATTTAATGCATCCTTGCTGAATAAAAGTATTCATTTCTTTAATTTCTTTTCAAAAAAATTAAAATAAAAATTCTTACTGACCCCAAACTTTTGAACGGTAGTGTATAATGCTACAGAAGCTTTGTATTTCAGATAAATGCTGTTCTTTTGAACTTTCTATTCATCAAGGAATCCTGAAAAAAACTGTTTTCAACAAAATAATCATAAATGTTTCTTGAGCAGCAAATCAGCATATTAGAATGATTTCTGGAGGATCATGTGATATTGAAGACTGGAGTAATGATGCTGAAAATTCAGCTTTGCATCACAGGAATAAATTACTTTGTCAAATATATTTAAATAGTACACAGTTATTTTAAATTGTAATAATTTTTCACAATATTACTGTTTTTTACTGTATTTTGAATTAAATAAATGTAGCCTTGGTGAGCAGACGAAACTTCTTTTAAAAACATTAAAAATCTTAGTGGTTCCAAACTTTTGGTCTGTTCTGTACTGTATATATATATATATATATATATATATATAAATAAATAAATAAATAAACTTTTAGGTAGCACTTAACTAACGTTAACAATTGAAACCAACATTAGATAACATGAACAATCTGCAGCATTTATTAATCTTAATGTTAACGTTTTGTCGAGATCAAAAATTGTATCTGTTGATATTAGTTAATGCAGTGAACTAACATGAGCATTTTTATTAACTAACATTAACAAAGGTTAATATATGCTGTATGAATATAGTGCTCATTGTTAGTTCATGTTAGTTTGTTAACAAATAAGACCCTACTATAAAGTGTTACCATCATATATTATTAAATATATCAAAATAATATTATTTGTAAAGCTGCTTTGGAACGGTGAAAAGCGCTATACCAGGGGTCGGCAACCTATGGCACGCAGAGGGATAATCACAGCGTGCTTCTGTTGACTAGCGCAGGTTAAAATCTCACACTTTAATAGTATTTATAGCTCCTAACAGGCTGTGTGACTATGAGGAATGATTACCTCAACATGTACATCCATATGCATGTACAAGGGACTTTATTTAAAATGAAATACATACACCTCTTTCTCTATTGTCACATGCCAGGTTGCCGCCCCCTGTGCTATACAAATGAATTCCATTCAAATAATGGTTAATCTAAAGTACCTGAGTGCCAATGCTCCAGTAAAACCAGCCCACATAGGAAGGATGTCTGAAGAGAGCGTAAACTCCAGTGGTGACCAGCACGTGGCTCTGAGCCTTCTCATTCTGCACTATATGGTTAAAGTTGGACCCTGCCGTCAACATGGCAGCTTTGCGCAGACTGTCCCCACAGAGAACCATCACCAGACCCACCAAACAGAGCCAATTCATTTGCTTTATCTCTGTCGAAAAATGAAATGAAATTCGACTCATTTTGAAAATTCATGGAAGCATTTCAACCTTTCCTTTCCTAAAAATAAACAATTAATAAAGTAAATAATAAATGTTTTGGCAATATATTATATTTTATATATGTTATATGAAACAAACGCAGTATCAGTTCCATTTTTTCCGTAAGTAGAATAGGGAAGGCGTAGGACATACTGTGTAAGCTTTTTGAAGAATACTAAAGTATGGTTTTGGCGGAAGCACTTGGAAGGCAATCATTTGATTATATAAAGCATATACATTTACATTTTTTCGAAAATGACCGATCGTTTCACTAGATAAGACCGTTATTCCTCGTCTTGTATTGTTTAAAGCCCTTTGAAGCTGCACTGAAACTGTAATTTTGACCTTCAACCGTCTGGTGCCCATTGAAGTCCACTATAAGAAGAATAATCCTGGAATGCTTTCATCAAAAACCTTAATTTCTTTTCGACTGAAGAAAGAAAGACATTAACATCTTGGATGACCTGATGGGGGTGAATTTTATTTGAAAGTGAACTAATCCTTTAATAAGCATATAAAAAGCTTATAAAAGCTTCTTCCATACAAACTGACAAAACTTACATTATTTTGTTTCCTGTCATAATCATGAAGTTTGAGCTCATACAAATACAAATAATTGCAATTTTTTGTATGTTTATATATATATATATAACTTTTTTATATTATGGTATTTATATATTTATGATATATAGATATAAAAATGTAATATTAATATAATAAAAAATTATAAAAATATTTATGCATATATGCAGTCTGATTAAACACACAAACCTTTTTTTTTTATATGAAGGAAGACCTTTGACTATCTTTGTCTACCCTTTGTGTACTATTGTTTTTATCTCAAATTATTTTATTTCAAATAACCGCAATCAAGGAATTCATCTATAATTGTGACATGTCTACTTACAAAGTAACTGAATGTACCAAACCATTAATTAAAAAAGTGACATTCTTTAACAATCCTAATATTTTATTTTAACACCATTAATGCTATTAAGTTTAACAACAACAAAAAAAACAAAAAATCAATTTAGAAATTTTGATCAATTGGGAATCTGAACTAGGTCATAACAAACCTGGAATAAAGAGCTTTTCCACAGTGAACTCTATCCAGGAGGAAACAGCTGCTATGGTGTACTCAACACTATGGTTGAGCAGGAAAGAGTCTAGAGACAGACTGCGCGGGTTGATGATGGCAGTAACCAGGTACTCAGAGTAGTGAAAAAGTGACAGTGAGCACATATACCTAGTGGAACAAAACAGGAGTTATTCAGTAATCATGTGACTTCTAAAGCCATCCTTATTTTCAGTTCTTATTTATATTTAATGTGTATATTAACTTCAAAAAAACCTAACCCATTTCACAAAAGTTGAATTACCAGCCAAAGTGTGTCCATGCTGTATCTGCCAAACTTAAAATGAGACCACATCCAAAGGCAAATCCAAGAAAGCAGGCTCGAACAGCCACCTGATTAAGCAAAAAGGCAGGAAAGTGTTAGCCAGATCCTGATACTGCAAATCCACATACAGTAAGCGGTCTTCTTGGAGAGCTTATTCATATTGACAGAGAAACCCTTACGAGATCCCATTAGAGCACTAATGTAATAGGATTACACCTGCACACATTAGCAATAGTTGCCTTTGCAACAACATATCTAGATATATCTTATCTTTATTTATTTAAAATATGAATATTGATACAACAGGGGTTCCAGTTACACAATAATTGCTCTACTTGTATAACACACATCCTTCAGACTGTCTCTTTGAATCTTACCTTGTATAAAGGTCCCTTGTATATGATTAGCAGGAAGCCATTGACAACTGTGATATACGCCGCAATAGCTATTTTCCCGTTCACATCCGTGAGGTAATCGAATATCCAGTCAATGTGAGAGCCGAATTTTACAAGTAAAGGTATTATAATGACACCCAGTCCTGAGATAAAGCTAATAATACTTATCCTCCCTTCTAGCACCAACTTGCTGCCTGCCATGTTGAAAACAGCAAGATCTCGCCGAGAAATCTCGCGTGGCTTCAGAACTCACGCTCACTTGCTTACTAATTGATTTGACAGCGTTTTCAACCTCATTGAACTGTGACTGTGTATTAATTTCTCCAGATGTGCGACTGTAATTTTAAAAGATTAAATTATTCAGTTGCTGTTATTATTATATAATGCATTTTAATAGTAATCTTTGTTAAAGCAAAGCTATCATTGTACAAATAAAGCAAAAAATGTTGTTCCACTCAAGATGTGGAATAAGGGTCCTATTTTTAATCAGCACACTTGATAAAATAAAGAATTAAATGTTAATATGTGGAATTTGGTGGTGATGATGGTGGTAAATACTAAACAACACACTTCCAGTGTCAGATGAAGCACAATATCTCTCATGTAATAATGAACGCATGGCTCTCGATGAGCATGATGAGAAGCATTATTTCAATGTAGCACAAAGTGGTTGTAGAGGAATTCAGATTTGAGCCAAAAGGAAGATTTAATGGTTTAATAATGTGAGATGAAGATCTCCCTTGTGTCCTTCTTTGTGTGTCCATTCCAAAGCTGCTCGTCTGATTGGAAGCAGGCGTTGTATTCACAACATTAAAAAGGCTGTCTTTGCATGCTCAAGTCCATCTATTCACTACTGTTCCCTTGTGATGACAACAACAGATCGATGTAATTCCTCACTCAACAACCACATGAACACAAAATACAAATGACTTATGTCTACATGCAATAACTTTCAATACATCAGTTACAAATACAAAAATTCCTCAATGACACATCACTCAATCTTCATATCACAAATATAACAGTTTAAATGAACTGATCTTGTAGGTACAAAGTTTTGTAAAACTTGTGCAAATACTTATGCATTTCCAAAATATTGCTGTCAATGTTTTACAATTTTTGGAAACAAATAAATCCAGGAAAGCAGCTGAATGATACACATAAACACGTATAAGGATGAATATAAAAATTTCAGTTGAAAACGTAATTGCATGCATTTGGAAAGGAAAATATGACAAATTCGTCTGCCCCATTTAAACAATAATGAACATGCCACGGTTTAAGCTTATACCCTCAGGGTCAACACACTGTCCCTTTTTGCGTGTGATGCGGTAATGCCTGTGCAATTTAGCGTAGCAACGAAGCCCTGTGAAGATGTAAGAAACATTTTAAAAGATGATTTCCACTTTGTCAGCATGAGTCATAATCAATTTACTTAAAAATCAGTTTATTTGCTCACCTTCCTCACACATGCAGCTGTCATAGCACTTGTTGTTGAGGCCGCGGTTGTGAAGCTCACATACATGTTTTCTGAGATTGCAGCAGGACCCTGAGACAGTTCATAAAAATGGTGTGATCAAATGACTTTGAACTAAATTCAAAAGCCTGTTATTCTCACCAAGGCTGCATTTATTTGATATTAGTAAAACGGTAATATTGTGAAAAATTATTAAAAAAATTTAAAATGTAATGTATTCCTTTGATGCACAGCTGAATTTTCAGCATCATTTCTCCAGTCTTCAGTGTCACATGATCCTTCAGAAATCATTCTAATATGCTGATTTGCTGCTCAAGAAACATTTCTTATTATCAATGTTGAAAACAGTGCTGCTTAATATTTTTGTGGAAACCATGATCTTTTTTTTTCAGGATTCTTTGATGAATAGAAAGTTAAAAAGAACAGCATTTATTTAAAATAGAAAGCTTATGTAATAATTGTGAAAGTCTTTTAAATTTATAAAAATCTCTAATTAATGTGTCCTTGCTGAATATAAATATTAATTTCTTTAAAGGTGTCCCCTGAATGTGTCTGTGAAGTTTCAGCTCAAAATACCTCATAGATTTTTTTTAATAAATTTTTTTAACTGCCTATTTTGGGGCATAATTAGAAATGAGCCGATTCAGGGTGTGTGGCCCTTTAAATCTGGTGCTCCACGCCCCAAGAGCTCGCGCTTGCCTTAAACAACATAAAAAAAAGTTCAAACAGCTAATATAACCCTCAAATGGATCTTTACAAAGTGTTCGTCATGCATCATGTCTAATCGCGTAAGTACAGTGTTTCTTTTGATGTTTACATTGATTCTGAATGAATTTGAGGCTATGCTCTGTGGCTAACGGCTAATGCTACACTGTTGGAGAGATTTATAAAGAATGAAGTTGTGTTTATGAATTATACAGACTGCAAGTGTTTAAAAATGAAAATAGCGACGGCTCTTGTCTCCGTGAATACAGTAAGAAACGATGGTAACCTTAACCACATTTAACAGTACATTAGCAACATGCTAACGAAACATTTAGAAAGACAATTTACAAATATCACTAAAAATATCATGTTATCATGAATCATGTCAGTTATTATTGCTCCATCTGCCATTTTTTGCTATTGTTCTTGCTTGCTTACCTAGTCTGATGATTCAGCTGTGCACAGATCCAGACGTCCTGCCCTTGTCTAATGCCTTTCATAATGTTGGGAACATGGGCTGGCATATGCAAATATTGGGGGCATACATATTAATGATCTCGATTGTTACCTAACAGTCGGTGTTATGTTGAGATTCACCTGTTCTTCGGAGGTCTTTTAAACAAATGAGATTTACATAAGAAGGAGGAAATAATGGAGTTTGAGACTCACTGTATGTCTTTTCCATGTACTGAACTCTTGTTATTCAACTATGCCAATATAAATTCAATTTTTGAATCTAGGGCACCTTTAAACAAAAATCTTACTGACCCAATCTTTTGAATGGAAATATATTATATTATATTATATTATATTATATTATATTATATTATATTATATTATATTATATTATATTATATTATATTATATTATATTATATTATATATTTAAATACTCAAATTGCTCTAGCTCACTAGAGAATAGATATAGTATAAGGGGCTCATTGTATTATTGCAAAATGTGAAAAAGTCACCTGGAAGACAATCCAGGTGATGTTTGCAGCTCTCGTCTGATGTAAGAGTAACAAGCCCAGTGCTAGGGCTGTTTGTGGCCTGTTTGTCAGGTCCTGGATGGAAATAGAGTGATGGTCAAGTATTATTAGTAAAAAAAAATTAATTCATCAACACCTTATACAACAGACACCTGCAGTTAAAACATCTTAACTGAATTTGCATTTAATTTTCACATATTAGGGCATTTGGTGTTTTCCATGCACAGGCTGATAAGGTATGGGGAAACTTGGAAGAATTTGCCTAAAAGTCCTAAATCGTTCATTCTTGTGGTCCCAACTGAAAAGCAATACACATTAACCTGGTAAACAATTTAGCATATATTGCAAAGCATACACATATTATCTCAGATCACCATTTCAAAAGACTTCTTACTTTAAAACTCACAAACACAAAAGCAGAAACAATATGTCTGTATTTGTAAGTAAAATATTTGTCTACCTTGCTTCTTAGAAAATTGCTTTTTGTCCGCAGGCCTCATATATTCATAATCAGTCCAGTCGAAGAATGCCATGTTGAAAGTGGGCGTCACATCCCCACCTGAATAACTTCTGACCTGAGGTACAAAACATATTCAGTATTCATGTCACTAAATGAGGTATTGAAATTTCACTTTTTCATATGAACGTAAATCACTTTAGCCAACTGGTAATCCTTTGAGGTTCAACAGAACAAATGATGGTGGTCTGTTGTATAGCTTTTGAGACAATAAACAAGAAATTGTTTCATGTGTGGATTAAATTGATGGCATGAACCTATTATCACTCATAATGTAGGTCTTTGGGATTCAATTTTATAAAGCCTGTTTCTAGACACTGATTGATGAGAAGCTGAGATATTTTTTAATCAGTGTGATTGAAAAGACTGAACAGCTAGATGATGGTTACCTGTGTGTTACTAGAGGGGGATGGCTTTGCGGAGGGCTCCCCACCGACTGCTGCAGTTATGGGTAATATGAAGGAGCCAATGGTGGCTGCGGGGAACACCGACTCTGTGGGAATCCCAAAGGAGTTTTCATTGAGCCTTTGATCATAAGAAACCCTCTGTTTCTTCCCTGATGCCAAAGACTCTATGCGAAGAAAAGTAGATAATTACAAAATGGCAGGACAGTTATAAGGGAGGTTTACTTTGGAAAGTTTGAGGGTTTCTTTTTACCTTCATCATGAGGAGCCCTAATGATGTGCCCTCCAAACACTTTGTGACCAGTGGGATGTCTCATTGCCATCTCTGGAGTCCTGGCACCAGGAGAGATATTCAATTGCTCAGGAGTTAAGGAACCAAACCCCCTGAAGGTCCTCTTTCTTGTGGTCATTACTCGTCTTTTATCTCCTGGCTCCATCTCTAAGCGGACGGGACTGAGGCCCTCCAGGTCTGGCCCTTCATTTTGGGTGTGGAACACAGTAATATGGGGCCTCTCTCTGAGCCGACCTGCTGTCATCCTCTCCTTGCGACCTCTGTGATTCCTGTGATGCCTGTGTTGATGTATGGACGCCTCTGGCCTGGGCGGGATAATCACATTGTCGCTGAAGATTTCTATGGCTGAATTGTGGCCCATTTCGGTGCTCAATGTTGTCATGGTCATCAAGTCAAGGAGGAGAAATGAGCCAAAATACCAACATAAAGCCACCATTCTAAGAGCAGAAAAGATTATACAAATTATACAGTAAGAAATAATCACAAATCACATTTTCTCAAATATATACAGTACATATATATATATATATATATTTTTTTTTTTTTTTTTTTTTCAACAATGATAATAATTAGAAAGATTTTTTGGGAAGATCGTAATGATGCCAGTCTCCATAAATGCCATTCGGCAGAACCTGATTTCACCAAGTACAACATGTTCCTGGATCAATATCTTTGTTGATCCTGGAACAATATTCCAATCAACCAATCAGATTTGAGGGACATGTTTACAGTTTATGTCAAGTTTAGGCTTTTAACCTGGGTTAGGTGCTTCTACATCAGTGTTATTCAGCTATCATTTCCCTCTGATTTTAGACTTAACTTATGGGTAAGTTTTAGGTTAAGGGGTAGGGATGTTATTCCAGGATCAAATAAAAATATGCTGACTCATTTAGGAATGCGTCAAACTTGGCAAAATCAGCATGTGTAATCCATTCTACTGAAGCAATGTTTCACAGTACAACAAAAAAAACTGGCTTTGAGACACTTAAAGAAACCACTGGTCTCACTAAAAACTTGTAGGACTCAATGCACACCGTAAATGAAAAATAATGTTTTGAAATAAACCAAAGCGAGGCAGCTTGACAGACCATTTGATGTTATGTTGCTCTTCTTTTTGTGCACATTTGAAATGCTTTGGGAGTCGCTCCAGGCTCTACATTGGGTCTTTGATCTTGACACTGGACAGCATTGAATATATGCTGCTGCGCAAAGTCTCTGCATGAGCAACGGGCGACATTAGAAATGTTATATTCCCTATCTGACTTATTACAATATAAAATTCAGACAGACATGTAAGCGCATTCGCTCTAACTGTAATTTTTGTAAGCATCTTAGAGATGAGGATGAAGAGAACTGATCCAAGCCAAGGGATTTTTATCCTCAGAAAATGGATTACACACACTGAGCAGACGAGTGTGACTAATTAAACAAGCGAATTTAGCTTTCATGTACTGACAGACTAGAGTTGTGACAAATCCAACATTTCCCAACTGCATTTACATATATGAACTACAGAACTTAGAGATTTAACCGAGAGCTTATGATTTGGATGCTACAGATGAAGCCTGAGGATGTTGAAAGATTTACTGGAATATTATTCAGTTTAGTTGAACTTTTTCAGATGTTGGTGTAAAACCCTCAAGCTCTTATAGCAGCATGCCATTCAAATAAATTTAAGGGATTGATGTATTTTTATGAAAATATTACAGGATGCACTAAAACACAGAAAAAGTATGTTTAAAACATTAGTTTACATAACCAACATACCATAAAAAGAAAATGCAATCATTTGAAAGTTCTTGCAATAACACTAATTTCTCTTTGAAGCACAGCATAATGGTAATTTTCCAGAAAGAAATTAAGCAAATAATAAGGGTCTCCCTGTTTCATATGCACTTAATTATTCAGTTTCTGCATATGCAGCTGATCATGTGTTCATGTTATCTTCATTAATTTCAATATCCCATGCTGTGCACGCCAATGTTGCTCAGGAGCCTAAAAATATCAAAGCTTCACCCCTTTCTCTCATTAGTCTGTGTAAACAGTGACATGATTAATTCAATGGGGAATCTGGGCTTGTTCTTCCTCGAACAGAGACTCCACTTTTCCTACTTACGACGAGTATCGCTAAACTATTCACTTTAAAAGCAACTGTAATCATGTCCATATAATTATCTAGCAATAAATACGTTTTAACAATTGCTGCAGTAATATCGTTAACATAATAAAACACTGAATGCATCTAGGCTATACTACAACCACGAATTAACATCTATTGATCTTTAATAGTTTTAACACGGCAGAATTGTAGACGAAACTACCCAATAACTACTAAAGAACATTAAAAAAACATTCAAGAGAAAAGAATGAAGAAAGTGATCACCTGTTCTTCGGTGTGTGATACGTTATTTCTTGTTGCAGTCCACAATGAGCGCGTGTGAGTTGTAGAGGAGAGCGCGCGCGCGCGATTGTGAGAAGCGCAGTCTCGAGCTCTCACTGAAGATTGCGAGTCACGGGCGTCGCCTAACCTAAATAAATACCTGAACAAAAGAAGCACTCTCATCTTATCATGCTGACTGAACCAATGGTCTAGGTGTGACGGTTTTTAATGGTGTAGGTTGTGGGAAATGTTTTGACGAATGTTTAATATTTTTACCCAGTGAAAATTGATAACATGTCTGTTCATGTTATTAAAGAACTATGTGCGATATTATAAAATAATTAGGCTTATATGTACTTATATTATATGTAGGCCTACCCAATTATCAATATAGCCTAACATTTAGGCTATCGGATTTTATTCAAAATGTAGCCTACATATCCTACATTATTAAGGGATATACAACTGCTGGTCATTATCATAAAACCTTCCATATCCAATACATTGATATGGAATATTTATTTGAGTTGAATATTTTATATGATCAATATCAGTACCAGTGGCGGCTGGTGCAAAAGATATTTGGGGGGGGGGGGGGGGGGGGGGGGGCAATTTTTTTTTTTTTTAAATAACCATTTAACAAGTGATATAATAATGTATCTATCTAAAACATGGAAAATTCAGTAGCCTATTTAAAGCATACCATAGGGATGAGATCTAAAAAAAATCTGTATTTATTTAAAAACGTTCTAGGAACGTTAAAATAACGTTAGAATAACGTTCAAAATAACGTTCTGGGAACGTTAGAATAACGTATTGGGAACGTTAAAATAACATTAGAATAACGTTCTACAAACCAAAAACTAATGTTCTGGGAACGTTAGAATAACGTATTGGGAATGTTAAAACAACATTAGAATAATGTTCTACGAACCAAAAACTAACGTTTTGGGAACGTTAAAATAACCTTAGAATAACGTTCTACAAACCAAATGTATCTGGGTTGAATATCTGGTTGAAGTCGTTCTACATACCAAAAACTAACGTTCTGGGAACGTTAGAATAATGTAATGGGAACGTTAAAATAACGTTAGAAAAACGTTCTACAAACCAAAAACTATTTCCGTTAAGAAAACCTTCTTGGCTAGATATTTGTACTAGTACATAAACTTCTGCTAAGAGACAATTCAGAAAAAAATAGCAAAAATGAACATATTAAACCATTAATTTAGCCTATATATTATTATTAATACCCAGTCCAGTTTACTTTTTATATGGATTGTCAGCTACCAAACATGTCCTCCCCTATTTTAAGTTCTCTCATCAGCTCTAAGATGTTCTCATTCTTGATTTCTTTGTATGTTTACATCCTAAATGAATACTATCCTGGCTTCAGGACAGGAGGAACATTTATATAAATTAATTTGAGTCGCGAGATGGCGCTATTTTTTGACTTGTAATTAGGCTGTTTGAAAAGAACGAGACCGCGGAGTAATACAAGAGAGAGACATGGTGGAAGTACCTCAGATGAACAACGTTAATATATTTAATTTATCTGACATAATGCAAATATATTTGAGCGTTCAATTTCGCTATTGTTCAGTCTCAACCAAGTATTAGTGAAAACAGTGTAATAATTAATAGTAATTACTTTAGAAATTAATTAACAATGGTACGTCTAATAACATCTATACCTATCACTGATCTGTGAGATTTGAAAATGCATCGTCTGAAAACGTTTTATGTTCTGCACGTGACACCGTGAGACACTGACAAATAATGTCACTGTGCAGCCATGCACTGAAAGATATTTCTGAACTACACATTGCTGTTCTGTTCATTGCATTCTTGTAAGTGTGATTAAACTGGGAGGAGTTCATTCCCAGTACATCTCCCAGGGGCTTGATCATATAAAGAAACCAGGCCAGAAGCCCAGAGAGTGATGGGTGGATGACAGTAGTAATGTGGAATTGGAGGTTTTGGGGTCCAGGGAAACAGCAGTGGAATTAGTTGCACACATCTCTAGGGGAACGCATGCGAGCTGCCCCTCAGCAGGAGGCAATAAATCAACCGCCCCACTCCTGCTCCTGTTTTTTAATGTAAGTGCATCACACACCGCTGAGATGTACCAATTTAGACTCGACACACTCTGAAACACTGAGATCTGTTGAGCTTCACGCAGTCTAACTGTAGCCTAAGGATTTAGGATAGAATGAGATTTATTTTAACTCGGGGCCAGAACCATCACAGACATGGAGGGGAGCAAGCCCCTGCCCCAATAATTAGAAATGGCCAGATTGTCACCCTCCACCAATATTTGATATTGTTGATGCTGCTCTCCATTATGCACCGCTCTGTTTGTTGTTAGGATCAGAATTTTTTTTAAAAAGTTACATATCAGGCTGGTTTGCCTAACCGATGAATTGACAAATTGGGTCCCCCCGAAATTGGGTCAGGACCCCATACCAGTTATGTCTATTTATGTCATCATAACTTAGTTTATACCCGCATTTGCACTTACCCTACATGTATTCACAATCAACTTTAATGTAATTATGTGTTAATTAAGTAGGCTACAATTATTCACTTAATAGTCTGTATTATTATTATTATTTATTAATCAAGTGTAAAAAATTAGGCCTACGTTCTATTGTTTTTTTTTTTTATTATTATTATTATGCATTAATTTGTTTTTGTTTTTACACACTATAGTAAGCTAGGCCTATATGAGTATTTTAAATTAATATCATTCTTGTGGCAGTTTAGGATAATCATTATCTGATAGTTTGGGGAGACCCGATTTCGATGGAGGACCTGATTTGTCATGACACCGGTCTAACAGCTCGTCAATGTCAAAATTATCAAGATGGCCAATCAAATCAAAGAAGGCAGGGCTTACTTTTCACAGAAGACTAGTGCAAATTCCAAGTCCAATGTGTTTTAACAGTGATAGAGTGTGTGGTAAGATGTAGTAGGCTAAACAATATTTGACAACTGTTAGAAATGGACAGTAATATCCACCAATTTGTATCGAAAAATCTGCCTAGGCCTACTATTATTTGTACGATTAATGTAATTCATAACTGAATGTGACAAGAAAGTTTTTGCGTTTTTTATTTAAAATAAAATATTATTTGCAAAAATTTTAAATTGATTAGCCTATACCCCTCCCCCAAAGTTCATGACATGCTATGGCCATGACTGATAATGAACTTCAAGCTCAATAGAATGTCATTGTAGTGACTCTTGTGTACCTCTAGATGGCAGTACAGAACAGCTTGTGTGCTGTAGGGCTCTATAGTTTTGACACTATATAGTGGGAGACTGAATCCACACAATATGACTATACAACTAAATATGGCAAGTAAAAACTAAACACACTCCTTTACTTAAGAAGTTGTCCCTGTGGATTGTGCCCCTCAAAAATATTTTGTGTGATAAAAATAATATTTGTGTGAATTGTATAATTTATTTTTAACCTTTGTTAATGTTAGTTAATAAAAATGTCCATGTTCATCTTAGTTGCATTAACGTTTTTAACAGATACAACTCTTGGTCTTAAAAATGTAGTAGTAAACATTGAGATTAATATTAACTAAGATTAATAAATGCTTTAGAAGTATTTGTAGAAGTACAGTATAGTTAATGAATCCTTATTGTGAAGTGTTGTGAATAATAGTCTAAAAGCTGAAAAGGATGCAAGTAATACACATGAAATGGATTTATTGAGAAATATAAACTTTGATAATTTGATAACCTTGTAGTAATCAAGACTAACATAATCTCTTGCATACAAGATATTCCTTTTTTATTAAGGAATATAATTTTAGTTTCACATTTATCATTCAACATTCATGTTGAATTCTAAATTTATATATTTTTTCTCTGTATATTGCATCAAAGCAATTAATTACAAGTGTTGATATTACAACAAATCTCAACATAAGATCCAGTTCTGGACCAATAAAAAAATCCCCTCAGGGCAGCGTTCATTTTGATTTCAGATTTGTCTTTACAAAAGACTTTTCTGCATTATGCTGCGGGGGAAACAAATAATAAAATAAAATGAGATAGGAGAATAATGCTTCCATTTCAAGTAGACAGGGTGAGTTCAGTTCAGCACTTCTTTCAGACCAAGATTTGGCAAATGCACTTCCATCTCTTCCAGGACACCGGTTCTTGTCACTGCTGAATACACAGAGGAGCCACATCTTCTGCTGAGTCTGGGAATAAGCGAAGTGTCTCTCTTGAATACTTGGAGTATCCATTGTGGAAGAGCAAGGTCTTTTTTGGGGTGAAGAAAGAGACTGTTTTTTCCCATAGGTCAGTGGGAGAGACAGGGTTGTGCAGCCGCTGCTCCAGAACACCCATCATCTGCTCTACACCATCTGAGCATTTCCTCTCCAGACTCATCATTTTGCACCTAAAAGACAAGGAAACATTTACATGAGTTACATTCAGTTTAGAAACGTGAAACAACTGTAACAGATTTTTATTAATAATGACTCATGACTGTTAACTTACGTTTTCTGCAGATCTCTCATGATGAAGGACTGGGTCGTTCCTCAATGTTCACAGTCGAGAAGTGATATGCATTGACTTTTCTCTTCCCACAGTCTTGAATTTATACACAGCCTGGCTGAATTTAATGAGATGTAAGTTCTCACACATTTTAACCAATCAGGAACCTGCTGTATGACAATAGTGCAAGGGCGGATTGTTTAAATAAATAATGCCAAGGCACTGAGAACCAAATGAGCAGGTGGGAGGGAGCTCCCGTTTTATTTTGTCTGTCAGTCAAGGATTGAGACATTGCTAAAAGAGCAGCATTGAGCCTGTGAATTAGCATTGACCTCATTCATGTTGTCAGCCAATAATATGTGGTGGGAATGTGCACTTAAACATCTGTCCAAAAAGCAAAACTTAGCACAAAAGTTGATAGCAAAGAGATTAATGTTTAGACATTTAACGGCAACTTATTTATTGTACAGCTTAAGTATTTATTTGTTTCCACATTTGTATTTATTATTTAATATTCATACTTATTTATATAAATATTTAATTTATGATGGATTTTTTATATTTTTTATACCTCTAAAACAAGAGAACCTCAAAAACTGAGATTAATGTTAAGACATAAATTATCTAAATATACACACACACATATATATATATATATATATATATATATATATATATATATATATATACACGCACACACAAATAAAACACACATTAAACATCTTTTTTCTCCTTTATTCATATCTTTATCAGGAGAAAAAGATGTTTAATGTGTGTTTAATATATACATATATATTAAACATTACATTTTTTATTTATATACATATTTATAAAAAATACAATGGATTATTTTGCTCATAGATCTAAAACAAGCAAAACTCAGCATAAAAGGTAATAGTTATTTAATCTAAATATTGATTTATTGTAGACATTGTATTGTACACTTTTCCCCCCTCATTTATTTATTAATATAAATATTTACTAAATATAAAAGGACAGATTTTTTGTTAGATCTAAAACAAGCAAAACTCAGCTTAAAGTTTATAGAAAAGACATAAATGTTTATATTTATATATACTCTATTATTAATTTATTTATATACAGTTTTATTTTTAAAATACAAATTAAACATCATTTATTTATTATTTAATGTCAAAATAATATTTATTAAATATGAAATAATGTATTTTTTTTCCAAACAAGAAAAAACATAGCTTAAAAGTTGCACCAGAGATTAATGTTCAGACATTTAACATATTTGTTTATTTATTTATGTATATAATAAACATCAATTTATTCCTATTTTATTTATTAATATACATATTTATTTGTATGAATATTTATCAAATATGATAAATAAGCTCTAAAACAACCCAGATTCAGCAGGTGATGAGATTAATATGTAGAAATGTAACATCCATTTATTTATTTATTATTGTTATATACATATTTATTGAATTAATAATCACATTAAACATTAATTCCTATTTTTATGTATTTATTATTTAACACATCATTTTATTTATAGGCTATAAACATTTATTAAATATATGAGTTGTTTTGCTCATACACAAATGTTAATAAATGCTACTAAAAGCATGCAATATTATAAATATTGCATATGCGATTAATTTTTATTAAGACACAATTTTATCAAAAATGTGTTAGAATGAGCAGATGATGTTATCTGACACGACCTAGAGCTGGGACGCTGTTGTTTAAGGCTGGTAATTGAATGATGCCTCCAGATGGCGAGCCTGGCTGCCTGGGAGGTGCTGTGAGAACAGTGAGCGCTGGGAAGTGGGAGGCAGGGTCATTCTGACATTGTGTAATGAGCCACGCTTTCTTTTATCAGTCGGATCAGCGTCATTAATGAATAAGTGTGGGAAGCCACGCTGCACCAGCGCTCCCAGGTTCTCACTGCTGAGAGTGGAGCATGTGACCGAGAGGCGGCCAGCAGACAGCAGGCCAGACAGCTGTAAATGTCTTAAGTATGTGTGAGGAGAGTGTGCCGAGACAGAAGTGTGCTGCTCAGAAGTGAGAGAGAAACTGTACACACTTCATAGATTTATGAAGTGTGTCTATCTATCTATCTATCTATCTATCTATCTATCTATCTATCTATCTATCTATCTATCTATCTATCTATCTATCTATCTATCTATCTATCTATCTATCTATCTATCTATCTATCTATCTATCTATCTATCTATCTATCTATCTATCATCTATCTATCTTCATTGTTTAGATTATTTGTTGTTACAGAATATGTAATGAAAAATTTAAATACTGCATGTATATTTGGCACAAAGGTATAATTTTGGAAAACATACTGTATGAACCATGTGGCTCATGTCTAACTCTCAAGAGACAACAGGACAATTTTAGACTTTGTGTGAAGGACACAATAAACTGAAGCAACTTGCAGTCACTTAGATCACTTTACGAGGTCACAAATTTCCCACATTCACAGGCCACTAGCTGAATCAGTCTTCATCCCTCTGAAAACACCCCTCCACCTGCTCCCCAGAGATGTGCTCATTGTGTTGGAGCAATAAGGGCTTCAGCCGCCATGTGTCAGCCTGAACGCTCCCATTGGCTGCAGACTGTGAGAACCTCCAGCAAACTCCAGACTCACACATTCATATGGAGATTCGGGAGTATAAATAGAGGAGCGAGGAGCAAGAGTTCAGCACAGCTCAGATCTGATCCTAACGGAGAACTGAACACAAGACACACAGCCATGGCACCTACAATCACTGGATCGATCATCAGCAGAGAACAACTTCCACTCACAAACAAGGTAAACATTCAACATTTCACACCTGACTCTACTAAATCATGTATTCTTATGAAACGTCAACTATATGATTGTGTTTCTAAATGCATGTTCTTAATGTCTCCTCAGCTGAGAAAGCCAATAGTGGAGAAGATCCGCAGGGAACGGATCAACAGCAGCATTGAGAAGCTCAAGTCTCTTCTGGGTCAAGAGTTCCTAAAGCAACAGCCCGACTCCAGACAGGAGAAAGCTGATATCCTGGAGATGACGCTCGATTTCTTGAGACGCTCCCAGAATCCCGCGGCCTGCTCTACTGCAGATCGTGACGGACACTCCAGATGTGTGCAGGAGGCCGTCAACTTCCTGTCTCGGTGTCCGGTGCAGACTCAGTCCCACAGAAGACTGCTGGAGCACTTCCTGCACATGCAGCCGTCCACAGAGAACAACACACGTGTGCTGCCGCCTCATCCGCTCCATTCACCAGACGCAAAGAGCAAAGAGGAACCTCTGGCGCTCTGGAGACCCTGGTAGAGCCACCAGCACCATATGATTTATCAGACAGAATTCATAATGCCAGTCTGAGATTGGCATGGACTGTAATTCTAACGTAGGAATTGATTTCCGCCTCTGCAGCTTCTGCAGGATCTTTAATCTGCTTTCAGAGAAAGTTGCTGTTTTATTGAAACTGTGTGACTAGAAATATTTGATCAGAATGTACAGAATCATTTGCTGTGTAAAATGATTATTACATTCGTGAAAAATAAGATTCAAAGTATTTGGTCAGAGAAATGTTAAAGTCTGATTGAGACGTTTGAACTCTTGGAGGTCTTTCACCCATATTGGGTTTATTCTCTCTGCATCTAAAGGATGATGACACTGCTTTCATTTACTGAAAGCTTTTGATTTATATTTCTATTGTTTGAAATATATCTTTTCTTGTTATATGAGAAATATTTCTTCATTTGAAAGATTTTATTGTGTGTTGTAAGCACAAATGAGTGTTTTAATGTTTGCATGTGTTTACATGAATGAGACATTTCCCTGTAAAGGGCAGGTGAATATTGTCACTGTTAGTGATTTGACTTCTATTCTTTATGAAGTCAAGTTCTTACCTTCTCTGAAGGTGTTTTCTGTGCATTACTTCATATTGAAGTACAAATTGAAAATAAATTTGAATATATATATATATATATATATATATATATATATATATATATATATATATATATATATATATATATATATTTTTTTTTTTTCCTATAATCTGTTGTTGTCATTGAATTCCTCATCCATCAAATGAACACAATATAAATCACAGCACAGTTATTCAAATTGCTGTTTAGTCAGTTTGTACTTCATGGTGTGGTTCACATACCTATAAAATATACTATAGATGATGTATTTTTTTAAATTCAGATTCATTAAAAACATTTACAGTGTCTCTATTCAGGTCTAGTTTGTATGGAAGAGGATTAGGGCCAAGCAATAATAAAAAATTAAAACCATCTCGAGATTAAAGTTGTTAAATTTCGAGAAAAAAACTTGTTAAATTTCGAGAAAAAAACTCATTAAATTACGAGAAAAAACTCGTTAAATTTCAAGAAAAAAGTCGAGATAAAATGTTGAGAATAAAGTCATTAAAATTACAAAGTTGTTAAATTACGAGAACAAATTCGTTATATTATGAGAAAAATGTTGTTCAATTTTGAGAAAAAAGTCGAGATAAAATGTTGAGAATAAAGTCATTAAATTATGAGAATAAAGTAATTAAATTACGAGAAAAAAATCGTTAAATTATGAGAACAATTTCGTAATTTAATGACTTTATTCTCAACATTTTATCTTGACTTTTTTCTTGTAATTTAACGAGTTTATTCTCAAAATTTATCTCAATTTTTTTCTCGAAATTTAGCGAGTTTTTTCTCGCAATTTAAGGAGTTTATTCTCAACATTTTATCTCAACTTTTTTCTCGAAATTTAACAACTTTTTTCTCGTAATTTAACGAGTTTATTTGCAACATTTTCTTTAGGCTTTTTTCTCGAAATGTAATGATTTTTTTCTCGCAATTTAACAAGTTTATTCTCAACATTTTATCCTGACTTTTTTCTTGAAATTTAACAACTTTAATCTCGAGATGGTTTTATTTTTTTATTATTGCTTGGCCCTAATCCGCTTCCGTAAGTTTGCAATTCATTCAAGTCAAACTTAACTAAAAAAAAATAAAAAAATTAAAAAATTGGTGTTGGAGTTACTTTGAAAATATTTTCAGAAATCGCTAGTAAATTTCATAAATAATTAAAATGACAAGTAATGCATTTAATTAAACATGATTTTTTGCATAGAAATACTGAAATGGCATTTACTTGTATTTTTTGTTTTATTTACAACTTTGGGAAAAAAAAATCAAAGTTATATCAACCTTTTAGTAAACTGTAGGCATTCAATGAAAAATAAGAATTTTTGTTAAACACACACACACATATATATACAGTCAAACCAAAAATTATTCAGACACTAGATATAATTTTGTATATTTTTATAAGTGGGTGCAGGACACTATAGTTCAATTATGTAAGTGAGGATAGCAAAATAAAGTAAACTGTGACATATTATACCCAAAAATTCTTCATACAGTGGATTACCGGTAAAATTGATAAAACTTTGGAACCACTTTGACCTGACCATGTTTTGCTGAAGTGTTATCTCACATAATTAAGGTAAATCTTTTCTGACACAGTTTAACTCTGAGATCTTGTCATATTTTATTAACATTTTTTTAACTATAGTGAATAAACTGTATTAATGAATGAAATGTTCAAGGTGTCTGAATCAGTTTGACTGTATATATTACTTGTTGGGGCAGTTGTGGCCTATATGGATAGAGATTCGGACTTGTAACCCGAAGGGTTCCACTCTCATAACCCACAACTGAGACTTTACCTTTATATCTGAATATATATATATATTCAGATATAAAAAGGACAGGGCAAATCAAACATATTCAAACTTATTGAATGCTGTGATTTCACTTGACTTAAGAACTTGACCGATGAAGAACTCAATAAAAGTATTCAAATTATATTTTAAGTTTAATGTAATAATTATTATAGATGGCAACTGAAGAACCATGACGTGCAGACTGATGAAACAGGAATTGCAACATCTTCATAGTGTGCAAATGTGCTATGATTTATTTAGTTAATTTGATTGATGAAGAAAACATTTAAAAACATTGTACAGATTTATTCTTAAAATTTATTTTCAATTTGTACTTCAATATGAAGTAATGCACAGAAAACACCTTCAGAGAAGGTAAGAACTTGACTTCATAAAGAATAGAAGTCAAATCACTAACAGTGACAATATTCACCTGCCCTTTACAGGGAAATGTCTCATTCATGTAAACACATGCAAACATTAAAACACTCATTTGTGCTTACAACACACAATAAAATCTTTCAAATGAAGAAATATTTCTCATATAACAAGAAAAGCATTAGATGTATTTCAAACAATAGAAATATAAATCAAAAGCTTTCAGTAAATGAAAGCAGAATAAAGAGAATAAACCCAATATGGGTGAAAGAAACGTCTGAATCAGACTTTAACATTTCTCTGACCAAATACTTTGAATCTTATTTTTCACGAATGTAATAATCATTTTACACAGCAAATGATTCTGTACATTCTGATCAAATATTTCTAGTCACACAGTTTCAATAAAACAGCAACTTTCTCTGAAAGCAGATTAAAGATCCTGCAGAAGCTGCAGAGGCGGAAATCAATTCCTACGTTAGAATTACAGTCCATGCCAATCTCAGACTGGCATTATGAATTCTGTCTGATAAATCATATGGTGCTGGTGGCTCTACCAGGGTCTCCAGAGCGCCAGAGGTTCCTCTTTGCTCTTTGCGTCTGGTGAATGGAGCGGATGAGGCGGCAGCACACGTGTGTTGTTCTCTGTGGACGGCTGCATGTGCAGGAAGTGCTCCAGCAGTCTTCTGTGGGACTGAGTCTGCACCGGACACCGAGACAGGAAGTTGACGGCCTCCTGCACACATCTGGAGCGTCCGTCACGATCTGCAGTAGAGCAGGCCGAGGGATTCTGGGAGCGTCTCAAGAAATCGAGCGTCATCTCCAGGATATCAGCTTTCTCCTGTCTGGAGTCGGGCTGTTGCTTTAGGAACTCTTGACCCAGAAGAGACTTGAGCTTCTCAATGCTGCTGTTGATCCGTTCCCTGCGGATCTTCTCCACTATTGGCTTTCTCAGCTGAGGAGACATTAAGAACATGCGTTTAGAAACACAATCATATAGTTGACGTTTCATAAGAATACATGATTTAGTAGAGTCAGGTGTGAAATGTCGAATGTTTACCTTGTTTGTGAGTGGAAGTTGTTCTCTGCTGATGATCGATCCAGTGATTGTAGGTGCCATGGCTGTGTGTCTTGTGTTCAGTTCTCCGTTAGGATCAGATCTGAGCTGTGCTGAACTCTTGCTCCTCGCTCCTCTATTTATACTCCCGAATCTCCATATGAATGTGTGAGTCTGGAGTTTGCTGGAGGTTCTCACAGTCTGCAGCCAATGGGAGCGTTCGAAAGACTCAATGGAGCAGAGGGCCGCCACATGCTAAATGACATGCTTATTGCTCAGGAAACAATGATCACGTCTCAGGGGAGCAGGTGGAGGGGTGGGTGTTGAGGATGAAGAGTGTGTGAGAAAGTGGAGACCCCTCGTTTAAAGCTTTGTTTGTTGTCTGACACTGGGGTCATTTATTGACAAAGCACGTGCCATTGTGCCATGAGTATCTTTCTAGTGTAATTCAGATGTCCCTTTTCAATAAACCAGAGATTCTTATAAACCTGGCGTGTGTCGATACCCGGGGGCATTTAAGCAGGTTCCTGGGGGTATTTGAAAAAAAAATAAATAAAAAATAAATAAATATATATATATATATATACATATATATATATATATATATACTTGAGCCTTACTGATGGGGCTTTGAGGGTACATTACCATTAGAATTACCATTCAAAAGTTTGTGGTTAGTAAGAATTATTATTATTATTTTTTTTTTTAAGAATTAATACTCTTATTTACGGAAGAGGATTAGGGCCAAGCAATAATAAAAAAATAAAACCATCTCGAGATTAAAGTTTAAAAAAAAGTCTAAATAAAATGTTGAGAATAAACTCATTAAATTACGAGAAAAAACTTGTTAAATTTCGAGAAAAATGTCGGGATAAAATGTTGAAAATAAAGTCATTAAATTACGAGAAAAAAGTTGAGATAAAATGTTGAGAATTAAGTCTTTAAATTACGAGAAAAAAAGTCGTTAAATTACGAGAACAAATTCGTTAAATTATGAGAAAAATGTTGTTAAATTTCGAGAAAAAAGTCGAGATAAAATGTTGAGAATAAACTCATTAAATGATGAGAAAAAGTCGTTGAATTACGAGAACAAATTCGTAAAATTACGATTTTTTTCTTGTAATTTAATGACTTTATTCTCAACATTTTATCTTGACTTTTTTCTTGAAATTTAGCGAGTTTTTTCTTGCAATTTAACAACTTTAATCTCGAGATGGTTTTATTTTTTTATTATTGCTTGGCCCTAATCCTCTTCCGTACTTATTCAGCAAGGATGCAATAAATTGGTCAAAAGTGAGAGTAAAGACATTTATAATGTTATAAAACATTTATTTAAAAAAAAACTGTTCTTTCGAACTTTCAGTTCATCAAAGAAATTGGGGAAAAAAAAAAACATTTTCCACAAAAAATGTCAAGCAGCACAACTCTTTTCAACATTGATAATAATAGGAAATGTTTCTTGAGCCTCAAATCAGCATATTAGAATGATTTCTGAAGGATCATGTAAAACTGAAGACTGGAGTAATGATGCTGAAAATTCAGCTTTGATCACAGGAATAAATTACACTTTAAAATGTATTTAAATAGAAAAGTTCATTTAAATTGCAATAATGTTTCACAATATAATTTTTTATACTATATTTTTTATTTAAAATGCAGCGAGCATAAGAGACTTCTTTCAAAAACATAAAAAAAAAAAAAAAATCTTACAGACCCCAAATTTTTGAAAGTAAAAATTAGGATTTTGTAGTGTTCTGCTTTTTATGGGGCCAATAACAAGAACTGCAAAATGTTTCTCATTACTCTTAACCCTGAAATTTACATTGGATAACCATAATTTGAAATGGCAGTTTTAATGTTACAAAACATTATCTAGTTCAGTCTTTATATGTATATAACAATGCCTTGAACTGTTAAAGAGTAATCTCCAAATACTCTAAATACATCTTAATTATGACGAATGCTAAAGATTCAGTAGAATCTCACCCGAGGGGGTCTTTGTTGAAGTTCTTATGGCCATGTGCTGAATTGTTCTTAATGAAATACTTTTGTTGAGTCTATGAATGGGTAGAGTGTGGGAAAACTCCAGGGAATGAAGTCTCAGTGCAGCTTCAGCCCATCAGTCACAGAGACACTCCTCTATTGTCTCATCACTGTACTTTGATATGTGATGGATTTTGGGTTATCATTAATCACACAAAAACAAAGTTTTGTGTAAGACTATATGAGCTGTACCTGCATGGGAAAAAATGTGAGGAAAATCTCCCCAAGTAGTTATTGTAAATATGCATATTTTGTGAGGGCTAGAAAGTTAAATCAAGTTTGCCAATTAGACTCAACTCTTGAAATGTAAAAATACCAACATCACATGAATATATCTCAGATTATGGTAGTATTTTGACATAACACATCATCTTCCATGTCCAAAATGCTGATTTCAGGTCAAACCTTGCTTTAGTCTAATGAAATACTGATTAATAAGCTTTTGGAGAATTTGATACAAATTACAAAATATAAAATAATGCATTATTTTGAGTTTTTGAAGAGACTCTTCATAGATACTTCACTCTATTAAAAATATGTGTGATGTATAGAGTTAAATAAAAGAGAACACTGAACAAGAATCTTGATTGTACAATTTATTTGTCATAAGCAATACGATTGCTGTTCTTCATGTGTAAACAAATCTGACAATGAACATCTGATTCAGCTTTGAAGGACAATAATAAAGCAGTAACATTATGTAAATGCATCTCTTCACAATTCTAAAGAACTCATATGTTTGTACTTCCCTTGAACTAGGAAGAAATGAACAATGTCACAGACATTTAAAATTCAATTAGTAAGCAAAGTGCCATGCAAGATACCTTCAGAGAAGGTAAGAACTTGACTTCATAAAGAATAGAAGTCAAATCACTAACAGTGACAATATTCACCTGCCCTTTACAGGGAAATGTCTCATTCATGTAAACACATGCAAACATTAAAACACTCATTTGTGCTTACAACACACAATAAAATCTTTCAAATGAAGAAATATTTCTCATATAACAAGAAAAGATATATTTCAAACAATAGAAATATAAATCAAAAGCTTTCAGTAAATGAAAGCAGTGTCATCATCCTTTAGATGCAGAGAGAATAAACCCAATATGGGTGAAAGACCTCCAAGAGTTCAAACGTCTCAATCAGACTTTAACATTTCTCTGACCAAATACTTTGAATCTTATTTTTCACGAATGTAATAATCATTTTACACAGCAAATGATTCTGTACATTCTGATCAAATATTTCTAGTCACACAGTTTCAATAAAACAGCAACTTTCTCTGAAAGCAGATTAAAGATCCTGCAGAAGCTGCAGAGGCGGAAATCAATTCCTACGTTAGAATTACAGTCCATGCCAATCTCAGACTGGCATTATGAATTCTGTCTGATAAATCATATGGTGCTGGTGGCTCTACCAGGGTCTCCAGAGCGCCAGAGGTTCCTCTTTGCTCTTTGCGTCTGGTGAATGGAGCGGATGAGGCGGCAGCACACGTGTGTTGTTCTCTGTGGACGGCTGCATGTGCAGGAAGTGCTCCAGCAGTCTTCTGTGGGACTGAGTCTGCACCGGACACCGAGACAGGAAGTTGACGGCCTCCTGCACACATCTGGAGCGTCCGTCACGATCTGCAGTAGAGCAGGCCGCGGGATTCTGGGAGCGTCTCAAGAAATCGAGCGTCATCTCCAGGATATCAGCTTTCTCCTGTCTGGAGTCGGGCTGTTGCTTTAGGAACTCTTGACCCAGAAGAGACTTGAGCTTCTCGATGCTGCTGTTGATCCGTTCCCTGCGGATCTTCTCCACTATTGGCTTTCTCAGCTGAGGAGACATTAAGAACATGCGTTTAGAAACACAATCATATAGTTGATGTTTCATAAGGATATGATTTAGTAGAGTCAGGTGTGAAATGTCGAATGTTTACCTTGTTTGTGAGTGGAAGTTGTTCTCTGCTGATGATCGATCCAGTGATTGTAGGTGCCATGGCTGTGTGTCTTGTGTTCAGTTCTCCGTTAGGATCAGATCTGAGCTGTGCTGAACTCTTGCTCCTCGCTCCTCTATTTATACTCCCGAATCTCCATATGAATGTGTGAGTCTGGAGTTTGCTGGAGGTTCTCACAGTCTGCAGCCAATGGGAGCGTTCAGGCTGACACATGGCGGCTGAAGCCCTTATTGCTCCAACACAATGAGCACATCTCTGGGGAGCAGGTGGAGGGGTGGGACAGTGTGTGAGAAAGTGCAGCCCTGATGCTCACCATTAGGATTAATTGCTCACAAAAGCACGTGCTGTTTTTATAAAAGACCTTCATTGAAAATAATGAGCTCAAAACAATCTTACACTCTAGGAATACTCTTTTCCCTTTTTTTTTTTTTTTTTTTTTTTTTTTTTTTTAATAATTTAGAGAATTATTAAATATAACTCTTAACAGGGATTAAAAATGTCCAATATACAGGATATGAAAGACATTTAGAAATTCATCCCCCAACCAATAAATAATCAACTATTAATCATCAATAAAATAGTCTTTTCATTAATTATACTTTGGCAAAAATATTTTGGAAAATTATAGTTTTACACTTTATTCTTTAGTGGGACAAACAAGCAAAACAAATGCCCATCTCAATTAGGGACAGTGTCATAAACACCCCTGTGAGGTTTCTAAAGAGTCCCTTGACGGCATGCCTAATTGCCTGCAGTAAGGCACACTTCTATTCATCTCTGATGAATGGACAGACTGTGGGAAAGTTGTGGAAAGTGCAGTCCCAGTCCTGCACTACATCACCCTCAAGACTTCATTGTGATAGAGGACATCCGAACTGCCAACCTGTGGCACTTTACTATCAAATTGCTGACCTTTTTTTCAGGAAATCTGAAGGAATTTTTTAAAGGCCGATAAAGGGACAGTTCACCCAAAAATGAAAATTCTGTTATTTAGAAAATTTTTTGTAACCAAGCAGATTTCACCCCCACTGACTGCCATAGTAGGAAATAAAATACTATGGTAGTCAATGGGGGGTGAGATCTGCTTGGTTACAAACATTCTTCCAAATATCTTCCTTTGTGTACAGCAGCACAAAGAAATTCATACAGGTTTAAAACAACTTGAGGGGGAGAAAATTATGACAGAATTTTCATTTTTGGGTGAACTATCCCTTTAACTGTCATGTTAGAAAATTTTAATATGGTTGATTAAACATTCAATATTTTGAATTCTTGAACTTGACTTGTCAGGTTTTACAGAATTATGGCAATGGCGTCTCTTGGATATTTTTTAATTATACTTGCAAATAAACAAAACATTTGAGCATTTTTTTTTAAAACATACTTTTACAAAAATTAATAAAACATTAATCAGAAGAGTTAAATAAAATGAATAAAAAAATATTGATTCTGCACTATTAATAGGTCACTAATCAAATAAACAAATTGCTTGATGACATTTCTCAATCAAATAACAGAAAAAAGATCTAATTTGGAATTAATAAAAATCTGCTTTAAATAAAAAGAAGCATTTTCACTAGTGGTCTGTTTATTAAGAAGGGCACATGCTCTTTTACAGGTTTCTTAACATCAGTGTGACTTCAAAAGGGGTTTCCACTTTCTCACAAACTTCCTCCCTGTAATACATCCCTCTCCACCTGCCTGTCAGAGAAGCCCATTGTTTCCTGTGCAATAAATGCCTCACTGAGCATGTGGCGGCCCTCTGCTCCTTTGAGTCTTTCAAACGCTCCCATTGGCTGTAGACTGTGAGAACCTCCAGCAAACTCCAGACTCACACATTCATATGGAGATTCGGGAGTATAAATAGAGGAGCGAGGAGCAAGAGTTCAGCACAGCTCAGATCTGATCCTAACGGAGAACTGAACACAAGACACACAGCCATGGCACCTACAATCACTGGATCGATCATCAGCAGAGAACAACTTCCACTCACAAACAAGGTAAACATTCGACATTTCACACCTGACTCTACTAAATCATGTATTCTTATGAAATATCAACTATATGATTGTGTTTCTAAATGCATGTTCTTAATGTCTCCTCAGCTGAGAAAGCCAATAGTGGAGAAGATCCGCAGGGAACGGATCAACAGCAGCATTGAGAAGCTCAAGTCTCTTCTGGGTCAAGAGTTCCTAAAGCAACAGCCCGACTCCAGACAGGAGAAAGCGGATATCCTGGAGATGACGCTCGATTTCTTGAGACGCTCCCAGAATCCCTCGGCCTGCTCTACTGCAGATCGTGACGGACGCTCCAGATGTGTGCAGGAGGCCGTCAACTTCCTGTCTCGGTGTCCGGTGCAGACTCAGTCCCACAGAAGACTGCTGGAGCACTTCCTGCACATGCAGCCGTCCACAGAGAACAACACACGTGTGCTGCCGCCTCATCCGCTCCATTCACCAGACGCAAAGAGCAAAGAGGAACCTTTGGCGCTCTGGAGACCCTGGTAGAAGCTGTACTTATGTTTTTAAAAGACAACAATGTGAACCACAATTAACTCTGTTATAAGAGAACATGTTATTCTAGGTCTACCTCTTTCATGAGAGGATAATTGCTTGTATTCCTATGTTTGGAATTAACTGTATTTTGCCATTGGCAAATCATGCTTCAAGCTAATTGAATCTGCTATTTTAGCAACTATTTATCTCACACTGAGGTGCAATATTTGTATTCTATGAATATTCCATGTTTCTGAATAGATCCAATCAATCTTATGATTGATATTAACTTCTTGTTCTTTTTTTTGAACATTGTATTGTTGGTGTTGTAGATTTGATATGATCAACTATGACTGACAAATTCTTTTATAAAGATTATTTAGGTAATTGACTGTGTTTTAAACAAAAGAATCAAGCATAAAAATGCTGGACATAATCTACAAATGTTTTAGAAAAACAATAAAAATCTATTTTACATCACATTTTCTGTGGCAATGTGTTCATTAAAAAAAAAATTGGTAGGTATTTCATGCGCCTGTTACACACCTTTAATGTATTTACTAGTAATTACAGTAAATTATGGACAATTGCAAGCAACTAACCCTAACTCTAAATATATAGTAAGTACATATTACATACCGAGTAATATATTTAATATTATTTAGTACTTATTTGTATAATTACACTATAACAAGGGTACTTAAAATAAAGAGTAACCAAAAAAATCTAATTCCCAAGTTCAAACTATTTTTAATGCATTCCACTTTTAAATACATTAGTTGGTTTCAATTACATATTTGATAATTATGTAATTGCAAGCAAGCATTTGCTTTGTTATTCACTCAAGCAACTATTATATCCTAACAAGATACCTTAAAATCAATAAGATAGGTGGTATCCCTGTCACTAGAATGTGATATTGAACCCAAAATTAGCCTGAAAGGGGTGGATCTGCACAGCTGCACCCATTCTGCAGAGATTCACAAATTCAATTGGAAGTAAATTTAAAAAGCAAACTGGACAGATAACTCAATCATTTTTTAAGAAACATTACACTTTGCAGATGCTTCTCACTGAACAAGGGGAGTAAAAACAGTTAAAGATAATTTAATTTTAATTTCATTTAAATGACGAGAGTGATTGGATAACATGTGAATGACACACTGTCCTACCCGCCAAGCTAAAGTCAAATATTTCAATTAGTTTGTATGTGTTCTAGTATTCTTACATTATTTATGAATTTAACTAAACTGAAAAACTAAAGAATTTCTAAGTTTGAACTCATCTGAAAATTCTGAGTCCTGGGAAAGTCCTAAAAGTGTCTAAAGTCCAGATGGTCTTTCTACGTCTTAGGTCCCCCCTCTAATAAAGAGTTCAAACACCGTAACTAATGTTATGTGTAACAAGACACACTTCTTTTGTCCCCTTGCTGTGGGCAGTCAATGAACAGACTGTGGGAAAGGAAGACAGGCCTCTCACACTCATGGGAACCTCAGTGAAAGACCAGTGCCTTCTGCTGCTACAGGTGGTTTAGAACAGAGGAATCTCAGGAATAAAATCACTTCTAATTCAACTTAAACATAAAACACGCTTCATAACTGCTATAGTAGAGAATACTTCAGAAAATTTACTTTTTAAAAATTAAAAAGTGCTAAAAATATCACAAGGTGCTGTGTATAGTAAGGCCATTCTCCTCGCTATTGCTCAACCACAAGTTTGATTTCCCAAGTTTGTTTGTGACACTAAAAGACTGATTGTTTGGTTTACAACAAAGAAGCAATTAACATTAACAATTGGTTAATTGTTTGCACTCATCAGATTAGAGCACCCAGGATAGTGGGAATGTCCTCAAACACAAACTCAGTATTTCAATACTATACATGCATGCAGACACACACACACACACACACACTATATATATATATATATATATATATATATATATATATATAGCATAAGCATTACAATACAAATAGAGGCATCACAAGGGTTATTATTGTTCACTAAAACTAAAAATACTAAAAACCAATATATAATATATATATATATATATATATATATATATATAACATTTGTCACTTGAAAAAATAAATGCGTCCTAAACAATAAAATACAAAAACACATTCAATATCAGCTAGTTGCCAATGCAGTCAACAATTAGTAAAGTAGGCTACTTCCAAAACTATGCTATAGTTTTAGTAAAATTAAAATTACATATATCGTCCAGTATTCATATTTAAAACGAAGACAATGGACTATAAAACAAAAAACATGTATTTTATGTCGTCTGAAGAAAATGTGAATGTTGCCAAATGCACAACCAGTTCTGAGGGACTTCCACGCATGTTTGTTTAAACGGAAAGCACCATTAATAATCTATATTCACCTGCTCGTTCTCATTGCACTTCGTTGCCTCAGTAAAAACACTTTACTTACGTGCTTTCCTTGTGTCTTTGACTGTGTCTTTCCCACAATTGTGACAATAGTAGGTGAATTCTGACCCTTTTGGCGTCTGCTGGTCGTGTGATCGGGGCAGTTAAGCAGTAGGAACAGCAGGCCGCACAATGAACCTCACTGATCTCAGCATGAGCTCCTGGCGCGTGCTGACCATGAAGTGAAGACACGTAGACATAAAATAAGCTGAAGCAAAACAAGTGAACTTTTTCATTTTTTTAGCATTATTTCGCCTCAAACACGTAACAGGACTGAGAATGTTTTTAGATAGATGTTTATCCTGATTTTCTCACAGCTACGTGAGGGCTTCCGTAATCTGGCACGTGGACGCGACTGTTTTGTCACCTTACTTTAGTGGAGCTGACAGTCATGTTGTTAACAGTTATCAAAGGAATATTCCTGGGAACGTGCTCAAATCTGTGTTTCCAGCTGTTTCTCGTGCCTTTGATGTTATGTCGCAGACATTTAACCACGTGCCCATTTCTCAAGTAGGTGTTGGTCACGCTCCTGGAAAATTTGTATAAGACTACAAAAACAATAGTCAGTAATAATAATACTTCTTTATACTTTTTTTTTTAAAATAAATAGTGTGTGCAATATATTTAGGTTAAAAAAATAACTTTGTTAACTAAAATTTCTTTGTTTTTCAACAATGGTCAATTTTTGCATTGATTACACAAAAGTATGATTTAAATAAAATCAAATAAGTGTTGTCATGGTTTATAAAATATAGTTTATTGCATTAAAATGTATGTGCATGACTGAAAAGAGTTTTCCTTTGGTTACACAAAGTATGAATTAGATGCATGCGCAAACGTCAGTCATGGTTCATCAAATATATATTTGATTTTTTGTTTTCTACCAAATGTGTTTTTTGTAAAAACAAAGTGCATTTGAAAACCTAAATTTATCCATTTTAAATAAAATTTTTCCAATTGGTTGAAGGGCCAAATTCCTTCACTGAACCTTCAAGAATGGCGTCTCTCTAATACCTTGGGAAACATTCCTCCAGTGGAAGGCGAGCAGGCATTTAACCATAAAATTAATGTCCTCTATTGTTGTGATGAGCCGGCCCTCTGGTCTCAGAGTGTGGGAACAGTAACACAGCACAGGCCACATGGCTTTGTGATGGTAATGCTGCTGTATAAATACAAGGGGCTGCTCCTCAAAGAGGCTCACAAATCTTTTTGCCACAGAAGAAAAGCAAGCTGTTTCAGCACGGACATGGCACCACATTCAGCGCCACTCTCCTCTTTTGACCATCTTCGCTTCAGTGATAAAGACAAAATAAAGGTAAATGTTTCATTTTAAATGCAGTTCTTCTTCCAAAGTGTTTCACCTAAAATTGTAATCTGTGTGTAGTCCGAAAAAATGTTCTAAAAAGCGTTTCCATTTGCCTTCAGCTGAGGAAGCCAATTGTTGAAAAGATGCGCAGGGACCGCATCAACAGCTGCATCGACCAGCTCAAGAGTCTCCTGGAGAAGGAGTTCCACAGCCATGACCCCAGCACCAAACTGGAGAAGGCCGATATCCTGGAAATGACTGTCAGCTTTCTCAAACAGCAGTGGCGGCTGCAGCAGCAGCTTCCTCAGAGGGACTACAATGAAGGCTACTCTCACTGCTGGAAGGAGTCTGTCAACTTTCTCACTCTTCATTCCACCCGAGGAGGATCTGGCCGGGAGCTCCAGCACCTCCACAACGCCCAGCGAGCGAGCTGTACTGGCTCCGCTCCAGCAGCGCCCTCCTCCAAACTGAGCATGGCCGGTTTGCAGGAGCCTGACAGCAGGAGAGATGGAGTCTGGAGACCCTGGTAGAGATGCTGTGAACTGTGAACCCTGAGGGACAGTAGTATTAACGTCTCTCATAAAAGTAGGAGATATGCATCCAAAGTGTATGTTTGTGTTGTCATCATATTGATTGGCAAAAACTTTAGACGAACATGTGTTTGTCAGTGGAAGGAGGTGGATTATTTATGTACAGCATTTTTCTGTATTAATAGCTCTTAGAGTGAATTTTACCATGTTAAAACTTGTTTTTTTTTGTATGCATATTTAATTGAGGTTGACTCCAGTGGAGTTTTATGTATCAGACCTTTGAACTGATATTGTACTTAGAGTATATTTCTGTTTGCACTGAGAATTCTGCATTGTTGTTTAGGTAAGGCATGCTTGTTGTACCTTTGATAAAGGATCCACTTTGTTGTCTTGACCAATGATGTTTGTTTTTATTGTATTTTTTTTTTTTTTTTTTGCAAATGAGCTCTTATATCAAATATTTTCTGTTAATAAAATTCTACATTATCAATTAATGGTTTTGGGAGAAGTTTTTATCAATGTTTGTATTGTTACAGACCCATGATCTGTTCAGAGTCAGATTTTGTTTAGATCTGATGTGTTTGCTTAAGAAACTGTTTAATCATTTGCTTAAAAAAAAATCATCTGCTATGAAAATACAGGGTTGAGACTATAAATTAGATAAAGATAATTATGTTAAGTTAGGGGATTACAAAAAAAACCTTCACTTGTAGAAATGGGCTCATCTACTAACTGTAGGTAAACTGAGCTAACTTACAATCTTAACTTTTATGAACCATTGATTTTACTTCTGTAGTTCTGTTAAATAAGGTGTACAAAATATAAAAATATCACAGCCTAAAACTTACAAAATGGCTTCAAGGGAGACAGTTTGATTGGAGGTCCAATTTACTTTTTTTTTTTTTGTGAGATTATTATTATTATTTTGCTGGAATAGAGTTAAATTTCATATGATATGCATTAATTATGCATCATGCATATGCATTATTTTAAACTCTCAAATAACTCTAGACTAGACTAGTCTATATAAGGTTTCTACCAGCACAGATGGGTAATGTCAAGTAAGTACAATTACACAGCCTCCCTCTACAGGCACACGTCTATTGTCCTTCCCTCCTGAGAATATCACACTCACAATGGAAAAGTAGTGTGGGAAACACTTCCATGCTCCCAACTCACACGTTCCGGAGTCAATGGAGATGACCTCCCTAACAACAGCAAGCCTTTCATCCTATCTTTTCCCAGAGGCTGATGCAAGTGTGTGTGTTTGTGTGTCACTGAACATTACTGAAAAATTAGGAGAGCTACAGAAGAGTCCAAAAGTCTACATGGAAAATATGGGATTTTGAATACATTTTAATTTAAACCTGGTTTTAAACAGAAAATTTTAGGATTTTGAAAAAAAAAAAAAAAAAAAAAAAAAACTTTTCCTATGTCACTAATTGAAGTAAAATGGTAAAACTGTTCATCTGACTCTTTGTACAGACGGTCAGACATTCTTCCATTAAAGCTCAAGATGCTCTTTGGATCATCTCAAATCATGCTGGAAAAAATGATCATCGGATTTAACAAACTTTTGGAGTTTATGCATCTTGAGTGCTGCTGTCATTGAAGCAAAAGAGGGACAAACCAAGTATTAATACATTTACATTTTTATTCATTTATTTTCAAATCAGTTCTACTCTGGTTATATAGTAAAACTCTGGTTTTATTCTGATTATATAATTTTTAATAATCACTATGGACTTTTGGACCTTAGGGTGGACTCACACTAGGTGCTCTGAACTGTGCCGGAGCGCGTTTGACCCCCAAAGCCCGGTTCCTTTGACAAGTGTGAACGCTCCATTCCGGGCACAATTCGTTTAGCCGGCCCTGGCCTGCTTGGAAGAGGTGGGCCAGAGTGTGGTTCGGTTGGGTTCGAGCGCGGTTCGTTTGGTCTCAGTGCAGTTTGCATGCAGTGTGAGTGCTAACCGTGCTGGAGCACGGAATAGTTACTAATTTTTTGTGCGCTACTGTCAGCATTATGACAGCAAATATCTTTATTACTGCTTTGATAGTACACTTATCAATTCATGTAATTAATTTGAGTGTATTTGGGTTTATAACGGGTCTGATTTTCACCTTATTGATGAAGAGGAAATGCAGTTTGCGAGTAAACCTGCAAATTCCTCCATTAATGTCAGCTGCCTTCGTAAAAATAATCCTCTGATACGTGCTACTGAAAATCCCTGCGTGGCATACATTATAAATAGCCTATATATAGGCTGCGTCCGAAAACTGGAAAATGCTGCCTTACGAGGACACATTTCAAGGTAGTAAGGCATCAAGGCACGTCCGAATCCAATGTTAGCTTCACTTCCTCTCTCATGAGATACCTTCTTCTGATCGATTTTTGAAGGAAGCATAGATGTATACTTAGCTGCCTTTGATATCCCACAATCCTGTGCTTTCCATTCTGTGACAGTTGAGCTAGAAAAATAAAGATGGCATCCGAAAGTTGCGTTCGCTGCTCAGTTTTTGTACAAATGTACGATTTTGATCAACATATTTCAATTTTGATATCATTTCTATCGAGAAATTACTACTGTAATAATTAAATATTAGTTTAGTTCTCACCAAAGCTTGCGCTATTTTGCTGTAGATCATTAAACTGTTACGCTGCCTCAGAAGTCTGTCTGAAATCAATTTCGTGAGGTGCCTTCATGCACAAACGCTGCCGTACAAGTCATTCTCTTATAAGATAGCGAGCCACAATCGCGCTCGGGCTCGGTTCAAGGCAACCGTGCCTAGTGTGAGTACACCCTTATGCTCACAGCACACACACTGACAACTTAGTTTTCCAGTAACACTTTACAATATGATTCTTTCATAAATCTTTCATATTTAAATATATTCAATTTTAACAAATTTTAGTAATGGAAACAAAGGAAACAGAAACAAATCACAGGGATGAAAAACTGAAACAGACTGAGCAGAAAATACACATCAAAATAAAAGTCCCACAACACAAAACCTGATTTTAACATTGTTAAAATTAATAATTGTATCTGTTAAAGTAAGAATGAAATCAAAATGTATAATTCCTGTTCTTTTTATGGAATATTATAAATGATTTATCCATGCACATCATTGTGCACCCATATAATCTTTACTCAAACTAACTTCCCCTCTCACTTACAATGTCATCTCTTCTCTTTTCTGATGACGTTTATGGGCGTGAGGGCAGGACAAATTGTCACTTACATGATATCACAGCAATAGCAAACCGTAACGATCCAATCAATTCCTGATGGACAAAATCAAGTCCCACCCTACATTTTTTCTTGTTCGAGAAGCTGTTTTACTCTGATGTGTAAAGACTATCGCAAATTCTGTTTCAAGCTGACTTTAATAATAATATTTAATGGAACCAAGCGAACTTGAATTAACAATAAACAGTTAACTAACTTTAACAAAGATTAATAAATTCTCTAAAAAAAGTATTGGTGTCTAACATGAACTGATGGGACTTATTGTAAAGTGTTACCAGTTTTCGCATATTTATCCTATATTTTCTGACTATATTTTCTGAAAACTTTGGGCATTGAGATTTACTTAAGACAAACAGGACAAGTGACGCCATCTGTCCTCTTATCTGCAAAATTAGCTGCCCAATTAAATCTTTTCTCAGAATTGTTTCGAGTGAAACTGGGCACCCATGAAAGCGGAGCACATGACAGATGTTCACGAAAGGCAGCCGAACTGGTTGCTCTGCCCTTTTGGTAGCCAACACAATTAGGCTTTCTCTGACGATCTGCCCACTGGCTACGCATATGCCAAGCAGTCACAGTCTAAAGACGATCAGAGTATTGGCTGCTTCTAAAAGGCTGAAACTGGGATTATGTTGCTCTGTATTGTTTGAAGGCACTATTGGATTATCCTAATGTTGAGAGACATAATAGAAAGTCTTATTCGTTTTCACTGCTTGGACATGGTGTACATTTGAATGCAATTTTGGAAGTGAGCTGTGGTATTCATTTGGGGTTTTATCAAGATTATGTACACCTTCGGCAAAAAGTAGCCGCCGAGTATCCCTAGCACACTAAAGAGGATGGCGCCTACATTTAGGGCCATGGCGAAGCTCCCTCTGGAAATGCAGTAAGCTGTAAAGAAAGTGATCCAAGAAATCATATATATCATGAGACTAAATGTAATGCATTTAGCCTCATTGTAATTGGCAGGCAGATCTTTTCCCATGTAGCTCAGGCAGAAGCAAATTAAGCTCAACACGCACACAAAAATGAGCTCGGCGAAGGCCCCGAGAGACAGAGTCTTACTGCACTCCAGAATAATGCTGTCATGGTAGAAGTCATAGTCCTGAGATGGAAAGGGAGGGTCGAGAAGCATGCGAAGAAGAGAGATGAAGACCTCCACCACTGTCATGATGAGGATGAACATCTCAGGGCCTCGCTTCCTAGCCCAGGTCTCATAGAATCTTGGCAGCTTGGAGGACCATTTAAATATGCAAACCACCTTCCAAGAGAGAGATTCATTTTGTATTATGAGAATTGACCAGTATGAATGTTGTTTATTACACAAATGCACAATGTAGCTATATCGTTTTTTGGCGAATATTGGATATTTAACTGTTCATGCTCATTTCCCCTGTTTTTACATTTAGATGACTGTTTATTAATTTAATAATATATTAATAACACTGTTTGGTAACACTTACAATTAGGTTTCATTAGTCTTTGTATCCTTTCATGCTAAAGTTGTACAAATGAGGGTACTTTCTAACTTCTTCGCACAAACTCTCATCTGTGTCACCCTCCATTGTCGCTGTAGCTTGCATGTGTTCCTGTCTGTTCTGTTTATGCAGTTTTTCTCTGACTACCTTGTGAATCGTTGCCCCCAGGGCATGGTCCTAGTGGATAAACTAATTACTGCAAAAAAAATGTGCATGTGCAACCTGCGCATACAAGTACACGCAGTTACAAAAATCCGGTGGTGTGCGTACACATGTACTCTTCTGATGATGAAATTCGTGTCACGTGCACTTTACACTGACCCTCGCGTACACGTAAAAAGTGAACTATACTTTGGGCTTAAGTTCACGTTAGTTTGTCACGATCACCAGATGGAGCCACCTGAGGACACTCCACAACAGACAATTGTCATTCCCTCACAAACTACATTTCCCATAATTCTCTGCCCGGACTCATCACTGATGACTTCCAGCTGTTCCTCGTTACCCTTGTTAACCCTTTCTATATAATCTTGGTTAACTCGGTCACTTATTGCGAAGTCTTGCCTAGTGTCATACGACATTTCTGAGAGCTCCTTAGGTTTCATGTTCTTTGGTTTTTACCGTTTCTTGTGGATTTCCCTGTTATTGTTTGGACTGTTTACCCTGTGTTTTTGACTATCCCAGGTGAAAAAAAACTATATTTCTATAATGCACTTAATGTGCTCTATTTTCACGCACTAATTTTGTGCTTAATATACTAAAACAATCTTTTTTAGTACTTCTTAAGATAATCTTAAGAACATCTAAGTGTACTCAACTGTGCTATTTTGAGACACCATGAAATATGAATTAAAATGTGCTTTTAATACTATCTCTGTCTTTAAAAATTTATTTAGTTGCCACTTATAGTACACTTGAACCCATAGTGTGCTACAAGTGGTAAATAAATACATTTTTAAAATACAGATAGTATATTAAAAGCAAATTTTACTTCATATTTCATGGTGTCTCAAAAGAGCACAATTGAGTACACTTAGATGTTCTTAAGATTATCTTAAGAAGTACTAAAGAAGTTAGAACTTATAGTTAGTATATTATATTTAGTATAGTATATTAATATTTCAGTATATTAAGTACAAAATTAGTGCGCGGAAATAGAGCACTTTAAGTGCATTATAGAAATGTACTTTTTTTTTCATCAGGGATTGTGGATTACCTTTTGAATAAACCACTGCGTTTAGATCCTCAACCCAAATTCTTGGAGCAGTTCGTGACAAAAGACTTTGCCATACATGGATCCAACAGAGAATTATGGGAAATGTAGTTTGTGAGGGAATGACAATAGTCTGATGTGGAGTGCCCTCTGGGGGCTATTATGGGCACTTCATCTGGTGATAGACCAGTTAGGTGATAGTTAATGCGTTAAAAATGAAGTGTTACTCGCTGTTCAATGTAATCTTTGGCAAATCTCAAATCAAATATTAATGTTTCAAACTGTACATTATAATGTTGTGATGTTTTAATTCACTTGAAGCATTTAAAACCTCATATTTATATATATATATATATATATATATATATATATATATATATATATATATATATATATATATATATATAAAAAAAAATTATATATATATAATTTATATATATATATATATATATATATTATACACACAAAATATACATTTTTAATATTGTGCATCTCTAATATTTAAGAGTAGTAGATACATTTTACCAGTATATCAACTGTTTCACCCAGTAAATATTTTGACTTGGTATTTATTCTTTTATTTTCAGTTTTCATTTTAATTCAAGTTTAGTTACCAATTTTAGTAGTCTAACTTCAGCTTATTTTATTTCAGTTAGGTGCCAAGACAGCATTTATAATTTTCAAACGATTTTTAATCCTTTTAGTTTTAGTTAACCATAGCAACACTGATTTCACCATTTAAAGCATAACAAATGTCTTTTTGCAAAATACATTTTTTTTAATATAACTTTAGTGTCCAAATACTTTTTGGGACCACCCGACAAAAATTAAATGGTGAAGGATAAATCAGCTATTAGGATAAAGGTAAATAAGCCATTAACCTCTTCCCTTCCTCAACGACATGACCAAATATACCTGAAAAGAGCGCACAGTCACACACGCCAGGCACACGGTGAAGCTGATGATGAAGAGCGGCTGTTTGAGGAGGCAGCCGATGCGGGACGGTCTACTGAAGTGGCACAGTGTGCTGCAGGAGGCCACGGTCAGAGACGCCAACATCAGCAGACAGGTCTTCCCTCCGGCTGACTTCACCACAGGGGTACTGAGGTTAAACAGGAAGATGAGAGCTGTGCCCAGGGTGAGAAACAGGGTCACACCCAGGTATATGAGCAGGGCTGTAGTGAGCGGAGTGCCCCACGACAGGTACAGCTCTGCCCTCTTCTTACATGTCTCACTCACTGCTTCAGACCAGTAATCTTTGGCACACGCTTGGCAGCTAGTGTAACCTATGAGGACACATGAAGTTAAGTTAGCATAAGAAGCGTTCAAAATGTTCCATAACAAGACTACATTAGGCTACAGAATTTAAAGGTGCACTGTGAAATTTTAAAGTTTCAAAACAAATATTTATTTTTCTTTTCTTGTTTTAGATGACAGATTTGTGAAGTGTTAGTTCACCCAAAAATGAAAATTATAAAAGCCTAAATTCAATCTGTTCATCATATAAAGCGATCAAGTCTCTTCAGAAAATTTGGACTAAACCGCTCAATTCATATCGATTAGTTTTATGATCTTTTTATAAACTTTTTGAAGCGTCAAAGTGGTAGTCGCATAGAGGGACAGAAAGCTCTCAGATTTCATCAAAAAGATCTTCATTTGTGTTCCCAAGATGAAAGAAAGTCTTATTTGTTTGGAACATGAGGGTGAGAAATTTCATTTTTGGGTGGACTAACCCTTTAATAATGTGAAATGGACATATATTTAGCTTTCTCCAGGTAAATAACTAACAGAGGAATGTTTTGCCACAGTGTTAACACTATCGGAGGAAACCAAATTACAAATGGAATACTAATACTTGTCTATGCAAAAGCTGGGATTTGAGAGGATTTTAAAGAGGATTAAAAGCAAACATGAGAATCATAACTGAATAAAATGTGCCATCTGCTGGATATGCTGTGAATAACATCCTGTGTGTGGTCATTCTGCTCGTTTCCTCCATTTTCTACTGTTCTGTATATATTTTTACTTGATAATTATATGACATTTGGGGTGTTTTTGAACCAGATTTGTTGAGGAAGGTGGCAGCAGGGCATGCCATGCAGTCAAAGCAACACTTATGCTGTCCGGTCATGAGCTTTCTGTGTCCATAGGGACACTCTGGAGAACACAGTGACTCGGGAACCTGGACAGAGCAAAAATATTAATGAGACATATTTATAATAATAAGAAGAAGAATTACTTTTATTATCATATCTGGTATGTTATTTTAATTATATTTTCTTCATTAATACAATAATTTCATTTTTATCATCATTATTTATTTATCCATTTATTTTAAATGTAATATATTCCTGTGATGTCAAAGCTGTATTTTCAGCATCATTACTCCAGTCTTCAGTGTCACATGATCCTTCAGAAATCATTCTAATATGCTGATTTGCATATTTCTTATCATCCGTGTTAAAAACAGTTGTGCTGCTTAATATTTTTGTGATACCATGATACAAATAAACAGCATTTATTTGATACAGAAGTCTTTTGTAACATTATACATGTCTTTAAAGGGTTAGTTCACCCCATTAATGAAAATTATCATGCCGTTCCACACCCGTAAAACCTTTGTTAATCTTCGGAACACAAATTAAGATATTTTAGTTAAAATCCGATGTCTCAGTGAGGCCTGCATATGGAGCAATGTCATTTCCTCTCTCAAGATCCATAAAGGTACTAAAAACATATCTAAATCGGTTCATGTAAGTACAGTGGTTCAATATTAATATTATAAAGCGATGAGAATATTTTTGGAGCGCCAAAAAACAAAAGCAAAATAACGACTTAAATAGTGAAGGCCAGGGCTTGACTGGGACAAAAAAATGGCCCTGGCATTTTTGCTCAGACCGGCCCACCACAATCGGTCGGACACCACCCACCAGAGTATTACAATTATTTGGTAGAGTTATTAAAAGTACACTTAGTAAGAGTAGGATTTCTAGATGGACAATGTGCTCCATGATATAAAAGCTAACCCTTAGAACATGGATGTAGAATACTGATAATTCTATAAAGAATTAAAAAAAAAAAAAAAAAAAATTCAATGAAACAGACAGCAGAAAATCTATAATTTACAATTACAAATATACTTTGTTTTAAAGGGCACAAACCCCTGTTTAAGTGTCAAACATTTACCTCTCATTGTTTAGATACTCCCCATTAAAAACAATGAAAAAGAAAACTATACTACCAAATTACTCACAAAAAACGTCCTAATAAAATGATATTCATGCTATTCACTTGCCATAAACAACCAAGTGTTCATACCAGAGTAATAGGGTACAAGAGCTACAAAACATAACTTTTATAGCCGAAAAGTGAGATCTAGTAGACCATCATCACGACTAACAGCTATAAATAGGCACCTATAGTCTCGTTGTGAAATAAACACATCATCAGTAATATGACATTATGATAATAACCTGAATTTTTTTTTTTTTTTGAAAAATCAAATTGCATCATTTCAGGTTTTTCTATGAGAAGGGCCGTTACAGCATAAGTGAACTATGATAGCTACAAGGGCACTGCTAACTACAAAAAACAGTGCAAAACAACTTTTGCTGTGCTATTTGACTTTAGCTGACTGAGTGACCAGTGCAGTAGGTGACAGTCTGACTTTATAATAACGACGACGATTATGTTGTCTTATAATATTCATTCATTTAAGCATCATCGTCGTCGTCGCATCATGAGTCCCTCGCTGTTAATCATGTAACTACCCTGCTTACCGCTTCTATTATACTCTCCTGCTTACTCTGTCCCTCATTGGCTTCACTGTCAGACACCTGCTGCTCCTTTGCCTTACAGGTCTCCTCCATGTTCTTCTATGTTCACCTGTTTTTGCACGTCTGGTACTGTAGGTTTGGAAACTGAAGCTACAGTAACCGCACTAAACATGCCATTAATTTTTGCACGTTGAGGCATCAACCTCTACATTTTTTTATTTTTTTGCCCGCGACTTCTCCGCACCCACCTTGCACTTGCACTTTTGTTTCTCCATCCTCCTAATCCACAGATGTTCTGGCGAAACAGAGGGGACGGGGTGGAGTCTAAGAGATGTGATTGGGCCAGACCAGTGTCAGTATGGAAAATGAACCAATGGGCCGCTGTCCCTGCTTAATGGGCCGGTCGTTGGCTAATTTTATGTTTATTAAAAAAAATCATATCATATAGCGGCCCCGCCCTCAAGTGCGTCGGCCCACCGGGCATTTGCCCGGTATGCCAGATTACCAGTCCAGGCCTGGTGATGGCCGATTTCAAAACAATGCTTCAGGAAGCATCGGAGCACAGATGAATCAGTGTATCGAATCTGCTGTTCGGAGCGCCAAAGTCACGTGATTTCAGCCGTTGGCAGTTTGACATGCGATCTGAATCATGATTCGATGATTCATTTGTGATCCGATGCTTCATGAAGCAGTGTTTTGAAATCGGCCATCACTAAATAAGTCGTTTTTTTTTTTTTTTTGGCGCACCAAGAATATTCTCGTCGCTTTATAATATTAATATTGAACCACTGTACTCACATGAACCGATTTAAATATGTTTTTAGTACATTAATGGATCTTGAGAGAGGAAATGTCATTGCTCCCTATGAAGGCCTCACGGAGACATCACGGACACATTTTAATTTGTGTTCCGAAGATGAACGAAGGTCTTACGGGTGTGGAACGGCATTAGGGTAAGTAATAAATGACCGAATTTTCATTTTTGGGTGAACTAACCCTTTAATGTCAAATTTAATCAATTTATGCATCCTTGCTGAATAAAAGTATTAAATTCTTTCTTTCAAACAGTGAAAAAAAAAAAAAAACCCACATTGACCTCAAACTTTTGAACAGTTGTGCAAGTCGTATTTTATACAGGGCCAAAAAATGGCATAATGCGTATAAGGAAAGATACAGACTTACCTTGGTTACAGGAGACACCTGGCCTGTCCATTGAATCTGAGAGGCGTCTAACTGAAGATCAGTAAGTCCAGAACTGTAACTTCCCACCACTTTCAATGACCACTGGCCATCCGTCCATATCCATGTCACAATATCGTAACCTGTAGGAGGGTCTCCATTCTCATCAAAATAAAATGATGTGTTTCGAATTGAAAACTGAACTCGTTTCAGCTGATGAAATACCTGTGGGATTTAAAGAAAGTCATTTGATTTGTAATGATGTTCAACACAATTCACAACACACCCTGGATGTGTGCTAATATATTATTTCAGTGATTTGATTTTAAAAGCATTCACCTCCCATGGCTGCACCTTATATTTCTGACAAAGTCCAGAGTCACAATGCAGGATTTTGTGCAGTGCATGAGCCACTGCGTACACAGCCTTATACACGTTAAAGGAGGAAACAATGTCATACTGCGTCAAAGAAAAGCCTTTAATCGCTATTTCATAAAGGTCTGTATTTTGCATACATGGGACGCTGAGGTTGAATGGACTGTTTAGACCAATGTCTTTAAGTCCAGGCACAGAAAGCCTTTCAAAATCTTCATACCCACTGAATTCAGCATATTTGACTGCAACACCGAGGACAGTCCCTATCATACTGATCCCTGGGATACTACTCACTGTTGATTCCACTGACCAGTCCTCTGTCCCAATCCACACTTTACCTGTCATGTTTTGGTCAACAACAAAAGGAAAGAAGCCTGTGACCCGCCTCTTATTAGCAAAGACAACTATAGTGTTGACTTTGGATTTGATGATGTTTTTGACCATGTCTTGCATGTATTGCTTTGTCTTGTCAGTTACTACGGGTATCACGGCTTGGTATGCAATACATAAATTGTGAAGTGAAGCTTGCTGGGAAAGGCTTTGCATTCCTTGTATACCATATGAATTGTCACTTCCGATAAGGGCAATCCAGGTCCAATTAAATCGGACCAGAATCTGTATCATTGCACTGACTTGGTTCTTGTCACTGGGAATGGTGCGGAAGAAAGCTGGATAGAGAATTTTGTTGCTCAGCAGTTCATTTGAGGCTTCGTAGGAGATCTACAAATACCAAAGAAAAAAGTGAATGAATAAAATTATGCATAATTTATATATGTTGCAGTTTTTATACAGTTCATATATATATATATATGAACTGTATATATATGAATATATATATATATATATATATATATATATATATATATATATATATATATATATATATATATATATATATAATAAATTAACTATAATAAATTAAAGGATTATTCCACTTTTAAATAAACTTTTCCTGATAATTTACTCACCCCCATGTCAAAAAGAAATGAAAGTTTTTGATGAAAACATTTCAGGATTTTTTTCCATATAGTGGACTTCAATGGGCACCAAACAGTTGAAGGTCAAAATTAGTTTCACTGCAGCTTCAAATTGTTCTACATGATCCCAGACAAGAAATAATGGTCTTATCTAGAGAAACAATCACTCATTTTCTAAAAATTTAAAATTTTATATATTTTAACCATAAATGCTCATCTTGATCTAGCTCTCTTCTTCTTCTCTATTAGAATTCCAGCAGTGTAGACACTACTAAGCGTATTACTGTCCTCCACAGGTCAAAGTTTGAACTAATTTTTATATACTATTGAACTATTGCATATAAAAATGAGTTCAAACTTTGAAGAAGAAGAAGAAGAAGAGAGCTAGTTCAAGATGAGCATTTATGGTTAAAATGTATAAAATTTAAAATTTTCAGAAAATGAGTGATTGTTTCTCTAGATAAGACCATTATTTCTCGTCTGGGATCATGTAGAACAATATGAAGCTGCACTGAAACTAATTTTGACCTTCAACTGTTTGGTGCCCATTGAAGTCCACTATATAGAGAAAAATCCTGGAATGTTTTCATCAACATTCATTTCTTTTTGACTGAAGAAAGAAAGACATGGACATCTTGGATGACATGGGGGTTTGTAAATTATCAGGAAAAGTTTATTTAAAAGGGGACTTATCCTTTAACTAGCCTAATTAAATGCACATTTTTCTGTAAATAATCGTGATTAATTGCACACCTAACATTAAAGTTTTTAAGATATTTTTATATTGTAATACTTTCACATTGAACGGTGGTTCAACCTTAATGTTATGAAGCAAATAATGACCAAATAACGACTTTATTCAACAATATCTAGTGAAGGGTGATTTCAAAACACTGCTTCATGAAGCTTCGAAGCTTAATGAATCATTTGTTTCGAATCAGTGGTTCAGAGTGTCTATCAAACTCAAGCTCACAAAAAGTATTCTCGTCGATTCATAACATTAAGGTTGAACCACTGTAGTTACATGAACTGTTTTAAATCTTTAAATTTTAAGTCTTTAGTAGCTTTCTGGCATCTGAAAGTGTTAAATGTTTTGCTGGCAATGCAGGCCTTACTGAGCCATCGGATTTTTAAAAAATTATCTTAATTTGTGTTCTGAAGATGAACGAAAGTCTTACGAGTGTGGAACGACGTGAGGGCGAGAAATAAATGACAGAATTAATTTTTGGGTGAACTAACCCTTTAAATATTTGTTTAATGCCATCTTTTCACTAAGCACTATGAATGAAGGCAAGGATCAGTGATACTAGTACTAATGTCTCTGTTAAATTTATTTTTTTCTTCTCAATTTTATTAATTATAGCCATTCAACATTACAGTATAATTGAAAGCTATAATTTTTAACATTTATTAGGCTTTAAAAATATATAACTTTTAATTTAAGTGAACTTAAAAAAATCTTCACATAAACCCATTGTAATAAATGTTACATTTAGTTGTGCCTTTAATATATCAGGGCTCAACACTAAGATTTTTTTCTACTGGCCCAGTCAGGCTGGTTCAGATTTTCACCTGGCCTGCTAAAATGTACAAAAAAAGTTATTGTTTTTGACCCATGTAACCTTGTAGATAGTGTTTTATGATTTTCAGGTCTAACAAATAAATATAAATAGTCTACACTGTATAAATTATAAATTGAATATATTTAATCCTTATTAAAGCCTCAAAAGTTATTCCGTCAAGAGCGGCAAGTGATTTTCTCTTTGTCTTTTGTTCTTTGATTAACATTAATGACAGACTGCAGCAGGTTTATTAGACTGCTGTCACTTTAAGATGTGACATCCTATTTTCTCACAACTCTACGTTCATTTAACACTGTTTAACTCATTTAAGATGGGAATTTTTACTTAATTTTGTGTGTTTTTGTCCATTCAAGCACGAAAGAGAACTCAATTCGGCACTGGCACGCTGTCAGCGTTGAAGTTTAATAGTAGCCAACTTGAATGAATGATATTGTGATCATATACAGTAGTGCAGCCAAGGATGACAAAAAAAAGGGTGCTGCATTAATTGCGTTAAATATTTTTAACCTGTTAAACTGAAAAAAATCAATCGCAAAATTAACTAGTGACCCTGTACCTGAGGCACCAGGAATGCACCCAGAGCAGCGGCTGGTGTGAAAGAGTAGGAACTACTGTCAGGACCGATGATGGCCACAGAGCGGCTGTTCACAACTGAACTGTGGAGCTGCTGGGTCAGCAGATCCAGGGTGGCCAGATTGCTGGCTGGGAGGGAGCATAAGTCATATGTCTGGTAGCCCAGTGTGACCCCTGGAAGGAGTTGCTTATCCTGGGTGCCGTTGTTAATTTCATCCACAGCATATCTGAAGGCCTGCACCAAATGGTATGCATGCTTGTTGGTCAAGCCTCTAGGAATGAAATTGCAGACAAGAGTTGTTTACATTCTGTACAGTGTGGTAAAATGAAAGTGTGGTAAAACTAATTGAATACTAATTTAATACAATTAAGGCAAATTATATTATTAAGATTTTTTTATTCTTACTTTGTGCAGTCAGTCAGGTAAGGTGTCGATGGGATGGTGGACTCTGAATTATGGAGAGAGAACCAGCCAGAGATGATATAATCTCCTTGAAGGTGAAGCCCTCCACTGTCACTAAAGCTCAAGAGAGAGAGAAACACACACCAGACCAACATCTTACTACCTCTGATATGAGCTCTTCAGACACATATGAGCTTTTTAAACAGTCTTTTCACACCAGCCCACTGTTTCTCCATACTCTGTTGGTGGCAAGGATTTGCATGTTATACGTAATTACCACAGAGAGATGCATTTGCCTGGGGAAATTTGCTACCTAAGTGTGTAAATCTTTGTACTGTGATTGTAAGTAAAAGCACAGATAGGCAAATTTGATGCTGGAGTTTGTAACACATTTTTCGGTCTTCAATGAAGCAGCAGCAGATCAGTGATGTTTTAATTCCTGCATCTGTTTTTAAAGGGGACCCTATAATGCCCTTTTTCAAAAAATGTAATATATGTATCTGGTGTCCCCAGAATGTGTCTTTGAAGTTTCAGCTCAAAATACCCCACAGATCATTTAGCTTGTCACATTTGCCCCTATTAAGGTGTGAGCAAAATCAACGGTTTTTGTGTGTCTCTTTAAATGCAAATGAGCTGCTGCTCCCTGCCCGCTTTCCAAAAGAGGGCGAAGCTTTAACAGCTCGTGCTTCGGGTGCTCAACAACAACAAAGCTGGAGAATCTCACACAGCCAAAATGACAATTGTCAGTAACAATGTTCAGCCTTACATTGTTCAAACTGGAGTCTGACACTGATGGAGAGACTCAGGAAGAAGTTACAACTTCTAGAATGCAACTGCACTTTTCTGAATGTTAAGTGGATAAATGTATTTGCTATAGAGTTGATTCAACTTATCGACTAGCAAGTGTCGTCATGTTAATCTTTTGTGCAAATCCAGCATTGAATTGTCCCTTGTTTGTGAAGCAGTCCGGCGTAAAATCACCACATTAGCAGTCTAAGCTGTCTGCATCTTCTATTTGTGCTAGTGTAATGGAGGTGATTGATGCTAGAGGTTGCAGCCTTTAGCCTCCTCGTTAGAGCGTCCGACTCCCATGCCGGAGACCCAGGTTCGAGGCCCATGCAAAGCGGGGCGAGTAGGACCTGGGTAGAGGGGTTACATTGGTGCCGTGACCCAGATGGGAGTGAGGTTTAGGGGGGCGAGTGTAACGGAGGCCAGCTAGTAGTTGCTGTGCGAGTAAACCTCACTCCTCTGATCTCAAGAGATGCTCTAGCGATTGATGCTAGAGGTTGCAGCCTTTAGCCTCCTCGTTAGAGCGTCCGACTCCCACACCGGAGATCCAGGTTTGAGGCCCGTGCAGAGCGGGGCGAGTAGGACCTGGGTAGAGGGGTTACACTAGCATAAAGTAATAGAGCGTAGGAGGCTAAGAGAAAGCACAGGGAAAGCAGAGTTGCCTGAATTGAAAAAACTCATTGCATTATTTAAAAATACTTACATTTTCTTCATCTGCAGCTTTGCCTCGCTTGCGAAAACAAAATGGTGGTGCTGTGGCTGGAAACTTGCAGATTAATAAGGGTCAGTAATAGCAAAGACTATAGAATAACAGAAGACGTGTCACTCGTATTGTTTTGAATGGGAGAAAGTTTAACGCGCAACATGGCGGAATAAGTCCCGCCTTCTAAATAAGAGCCAATTGCTGACTGGTAAAGTCATCGCGTCACTTCAGCGGCCTTTTGAATCACCGGTTTCTATAGAAACAGTCAGACGCGTGCGCATTAGCTTGATCCAGCCTGAAAAATACATTTTTTTTTGTCATGATTCGAGCGTTTAGAAACACCGGTTGTTGTCAGATTTCATTAGTGATTTCAAATATGAAATTTAATCGTAAGGTTGGCGAACAGTTTTGGAGAATTTGATGTTTCCCCATTCAAAGAGATTGCATGATGCCCAGGATGCCCGAGGGACGTTTCAAACATGGCCGCCGAGTGAAATGACTTGTCTTAAAGGGACTTTGGTAACGACTTATTTAGAGATGGCGCAATTTCAAAACAATGCTGTTATAATAAGATCCCCTTCCTATATCTAGGGGAGCGAAATTCTAGCACCTTTTTTTAACATGCTTGCAGAGAAAGGCTTAACGTACCGAAACAAAGTTACTGGGTTGTCCTTTTTCATGATATATCCCCTTTTCATGATAGCCTATGTCCCCTTTAAATGAATCTTTTGTGCGAAAAAGAATCGGATTAGGGGACTAACTATGATGTTATTACATATAGGTATGTATAGTCTGTACGTATGCATGTATGGTAGTCTGACAGAAGAAAATGCGTTTAAATCTGTAGTATGTCAATATAAATAAAGTCTTGTTAATAAAACATCATGGATAAAAACGGGCTCAAAACAGTTCTCTTTAAACATTATACTCTTTTGCTGTTAAGAGGATGTGACACAATGATGGTCTTCATCTGCAAAGCAAAGCTGTATTTCTGAAGAAGCGTGACTTGTGTATTACCAACTGAACCAGTTGGAATGGATTTGCCTGTCTCAATATCATTTTCCCAGAACTCTGACCTATAAAATAGACCACAGTTTTCATTTCACCTTTTGAGATATGTTAAAACACAACCTCGACACCCAAGCAACAGGCAAATTCATGTAAAATAAGTGAGAATTGCTCAATCATGCAAAACCAAAATTTCCATGTGAAATCTGTTGGGACCAAACAATATTCATTGTCACAAATAATGATATAATAAACATTGCATGCTGCAAAGCTGAATCGAAAAAGGAGATTTTGGATTAAAAATATTGTCATGAAAGACTGATAAGGCAAACAGTTTTTTTCCCTTCTTTTTTTTTTCTTTCATTTATTTAAAACCAGCATAAAATCAGAGTACAATTACATAAGACTTGCATAGTCCTCCAGATTTCCAAAAACAAACTCTCATTTCTAGACATTCCCAGACATGCTGTTTTCAGCTCAAGATCAGTCAGCTCATTTCTTTAGTATACAGCACAAACTAATACATTTCATTAGAATGGCCCACATTTAAGGCAAGAAATATTAAATCATAAATTGTATCAACATATAACATCTGAATGACCATTTAGAGGATAGTATAAAATATGGAATGATTCATTTCCATTAATTAAAAAAGGCAATAATAGCAAACCTTAACCTCCATCACCCAGATACTGTTTTTCAGCAATCGATCATTAATTTATATGTAATAATAAAACAAAAGTAATAAAAAACGTATTTAACAAACATAATAAAAGTAATACAAGTAATATGCTAACATAAACACAATTTTTAAAACCTAATTATACATTATACAATAAAATAAATAATGAATAATCATTTATATCTTATAAACTTCCTCTTGAATAATAAGCCAAAAACATATTTTGGGGGTGAGGAGGGGAATATTGTGTGGGTCATTCTTAGGAAGTGATGTCATTAGTGTGCCTCCCCATGACTCATTACCGATATTGAACATTAAGTCAAATTAAAGAATCAATTTGACTGTTTGTAATGCAAAATATATTGTTTTTATCTTAAATAAAACTATTTTTTTATTGAAATATAAAGAAATATAAAGTTCATACATTTTATGAGAAATTCTGTTCAACCCATTGTCTTTTGACGTTTTCTCTTTCTGAGAAAACATTATTATAGTTATGTTTTTAAATTTTATATTTTCAAGTCACAATGACACGGAGTTATTCCAAAGACTATAGAATAACACAAGACGTGTCGTATTGTTTTGAATGGGAGAAAGTGTAACGCGCAATATGGCGGAATAAGTCCCGCCTTCTAAAGCCAAGAGCCAATCGCCGACTGGTAAAGTCATCGCGTCACTTCAGCGGCCGTTAGAATCACCGGTTTCTATAGAAACAGTCAGACGCGCGCCTCCTAAGAGACGCGCATTTAGGTCTGCGCATGCGCATTAGCTTGATCCAGCCTGAAAAAAATAGCTTTTTTGTCATGATTCGAGCGTTTAGAAGCTACATTTAAATTTATAGTCGGTTGTTGTTAGATTTCATTGGTGATTTCAAATATCAAATTTAATCGTAAGGTTGACGAACAGTTTTGGAGAATCTGATGTTTCCCCATTCAAAGAGATAGGAGCTGCATGATGCCCAGGATGCCCGAGAGGCGTTTCAAAGATGGCCGCCGAGTGAAATGACTTGTCTTAAAGGGACTTTGGTTATTCTAAACATCAATTTGCTGTAATGTGGTTGAAATAATAGCTCTTTAGAGTTAGTATATGTACTTTGATACTTGGTATTTTAAAACGAATTTTTAATTATTTTTTTTTTCAAATATAAAAAGTGCACAAATATCACCTTTTCCTGAGAATGACCCACATACTGAACTAAAAGCAATAGCAAAATGTTCAGTATCTATTTTGCAGCTTGACCAAACCTTTCAACACCTGAGGACAGATATAGTATGGCTTCTGAATCTTGAGATCATCCAAAACCTCATATCACACCATTAACATCTTAGACATACATTATATGTCATCATCTGTACTAAAGATATGATTCAGGATTTAATGGTTTATAACAGAGCAAATCATGCACGGTACTTAAAATATTCAGAGAAAAATATAAGGCAACTAAGACACTGTATACAGCATATTTGTAGGCACATGAGTTTGGGTTTTACTGCTACTCTCCAACACTGAAAGAGCCAATACAAAGAAAAAGAGGAAAACTGCACTTAAGGAGAATCAACTCACACATACTGAATCTGTTTCCAGCAAAGAGAATCACAAAATGTAACATCAGTCCAGTCCAGTCCAGTCCAGATTTTTGCATAGATCTTAGTGCACGGTGGTTTAGTTGAGCAACAGTTTTACATGGTAAAAACATCTGAACCGATGAGATATTTCATGATAATTTATCAGATATTTTTGTGAAGCATACTGCATGGCTGATCTACTGACTATTGTGATATTAAAAGCCTGAATGTATTTCAGAGCTTGATGAAGAAGAATACTTTCCTCTGTAATGTGTTTTAATCTGTCTGTTTTTTGAACTGATGGATGTGTAACTTGTTTTTTTTAAATTCATGTAAACAAATGAGCAAGATAGCAGAAATTATGTATTTAATAAATAATATTTATATTTAATATATTATCATAATACCATAATAGTTATATTATAGGTAACACTTTATAATAAGGTCTCAGATGTTAACATTAGTTAATGCATTATCTAAGATGAACTTACAATGAGCAATTTATCATTACAGAATTTATTAATATATTAATGTTAAAGGCTTAGTTCACACAAAAATGAAAATTCTGTCATTAATTACTCACCCTCATGTCGTTCCACACCCATAAGACCTTCGTTCATCTTCGGAACACAAATTATGATATTTTTGATAAAATCCGATGGCTCAGTGAGGTCTTCATTGACAAGTCAATTAACACTTTCAATGCCCAGAAAGCTACTAAAGACATATTTAAAACAGTTCATGTGACTGCAGTGGGTCAACCTTAATGTTATAAAGCGCTGAGAATACTTTTTGTGCACCAAAAAAACAAAACAAAATAACGACTTTATTCAACAATATGTAGAGTTGGGGGATTTCAAAACACTGCTTCATGAAGCTTCGAAGCTTTACGAATCTTTTGTTTCGAATCAGTGGTTTGGAGTGTGTATCAAACTGCCAAAGTCACGTGAACCATTGAAATTTCGAAACACTTATGACATAACGAAACCTCGTTTACTGAAATCATGTGACTTTTGCAGTTTGATACACGCTCCGAACCACTGATTCAAAACAAAAGATTCGTAAAACTTCATGAAAATGTATTAATTTGTGTTCCGAAGATGAACGTAATAAAGTAATAAATGACAGAATTTTCATTTTTGGGTGAAAAAACCCTTTAAAGTTAGTTAAAATGTCCATGTTAATGTTAGTTCACAGTACATTAACTAATGTTAATAGATTGATCTTAAAAATGGTGAGATTAACATTAAGATTAATAAACATTGTTCATAGTTAGTTCATGTTAACTAATGTTAACAAATAAAACCTTATTGTAAAGTGTTACCATTTTATATGATAATATATTATTATAATATTATTTATAATAATATGCACTATTATATATGATATTCATCACACTGTAAAGAGTGCGACATCAGTTAAAGCTAGTGAGGAAGACTATGGAGCCATGCCTTGGCAGTGCTGATGAAGAGGGCACAGCTAGTCCTGCTTTTAGACAGCATATAAAGCACCAATACTTGCTCTTTGGGAATCTGAAATTCCACACTCATCCATACTGTGTAAGAAAAGGTGACCAGAGACTTAAAAGAGTGACTGGCTCACAAAGAAGCTGAGAAACCAGAATGATGAAGGGCTGATCATCATCTGACTTCTCCATTCATCTCTACTGCCCCTTCTTTCTCTCCGTCTTTCACTCCATCATGTTCCAGCTCATCCTGGATGTCATCAGTGTTTCCTGAATCACTGCTGGCCGCAGAGCTGAAGGATGGCGATTGTCTGCAGTAGAAAACAGAGGACATAAATCATTAAAACTCTTCTTATAATAGTATAATTCTTATTTTTTATGGAACATAGTTGGATTAAACCAACCTGCCGGTGGTGGCTGTGCTTTGGATGAGCCTCCGGCAGGTCTCCATCTGTACGTCCAGGCCTCTCTTCATACTGCACATCTCCATGTACTCATGAAGGTGTCTGTTCATGTCATTCTTAGCCGTGGCCAGTTCCAGCTGTGAGAGGAAGATAGCAGTTAATAAAGTAAATATCAGCTGAATGTGTCATTCACAAACGTTCTCTCACCTCAATCTGTCCGATGGTGTCCTGGTACTCCTGCTCTCTGGTCTTAAAGAGGGACTCTGTTTCATTTATGAGGCTACCTAGACTTCGATCCTGGTGGGATAATGCATTATGTATCATTAATATTCTCAGGAGTCATTTGGCTCTTTTGCTGAAACATATTTGCTATCAGAGCTCGGTGACTTCGACCGACCTGCTCGTGGGTCTCTCCGTGAGTGTCAGATGTGCAGGACACTGTGGTGACTGTGCTAGCAGCGGCGGTGGTGGTGGTGAGGTTCACAGTGTTGTAGTTACTGAAATCCTCCCAGAGCAAAAGAGTCTCCTCCGTCTCCTCCCACGCCAGACTATCACAGTCATCGTCAAACTCGAACGTTTCCCGCCTGCCAACAAACCAATTAGCTAAGCAACCTCAAGATAGGCAGCAGACATAGACATGGAAGAGATAACAGAAGGAAAAGAGGAGAAACACGGAGAAGAAAAGAAAAGGAAAATCAACAGATCCACAATCTAAAGGATTACAAATAAAAGACTATGGCCTGGTTTCAGGGACAATAGGCTTTAGTTAAATTAGGACATTTAAGTAATTTGTATATAATTTATATATTATTATAAATGTGCCTTAGAAAAAAAAACATTACTGGTGTGAATCTTGAGACAAAACAATGGTACTGACATATTTTAAGATATGTCCTTACATTGCTTTCAGTTAAAACATCTCAAAATTGCATTTTAGTCTGGGACTAGGCTTAAAGGGTTAGTTCACCCAAAAATGAAAATTCTGTCATTAATGACTCACCCTCATGCCGTTCCACACCCGTAATTTCCTTCGTTAATCTTCGGAATGCAAATTAAGATATTTTAGTTGAAATCCGATGGCTCCGTGAGGCCTCCATATAGGAAGCAATGACACTTCCTCTCTCAAGATCCATAAAGGTACTAAAAACATATTTAAATCAGTTCATGTGAGTACAGTGGTTCAATATTGATATAATGAAGCGACGAAAATATTTTTGGTACGCCAAAAAAACAAAATAACGACTTATTTAGTGATGGCCAATTTCAAAACACTGTTTCAGGAAGCTTGTTTTTAGTACATTAATGGATCTTGAGAGAGAAAATGTCATTGCTGGCTATGCAGGCCTCACTGATCCATTGGATTTCAACAAAAATATCTTCATTTGTTTTCCGAAGATTAACGAAGGTCTTACGGGTGTGGAACGGCATGAGGGTGAGTAATAAATGACAGAATTTTCATTTTTGGGTGAACTAACCCTTTAAGCCTTGCCTGTGAAACCGGGTAAATAATACATAAGAGGAGAACAAATGAACATAATAAAATATCCAGATTGTGATTAAAGCAATTAATAAGAGATTAAAACAAATGATTAAAGACAAGGCAATGCCTTAAAGTAAGAATAGTCATTTAATAACAAACAATAAGATAAAAGATCTCTCTCAAATAGGAAATTCACAGCACACAAAATGAGCATGTTCACCATATTACCACTAGATGGCAGTAAGTAATCATACAAAATCCAAGACACTCCGTTATAAGAGTATACTTCTATACTTTTGCAGCATTTTGTTGTAAAGGGTTAGTTCACTTAAAAATGAAAATTGTGTCATTTATTACTCACCCTCATGCCATTCCACACCCGTAAAACCTTCGTTATTCTTCAGAACACAAATTAAGATATTTTAGTTCAAATCCGATGGCTCAGTGAGGCCTCCATAGGGAGCAATGTCACTTCCTCTCTCAAGATCCATAAAGGTACTAAAAACATTTAAATCGGTTCATGTGAGTACAGTGGTTCAATATTAATATTATAAAGCGACGAGAATATTTCTGGTGCGCCAAAAAAACCTAAATATCAACTTATATAGTGATGACCGATTTCAAAACAATGCTTCATGAAGATTCGGAACATTATGAATCAGTGTATCAAATCTGCAGTTTGGAGTGCCAAAGTCATGTGATTTCAGCCATTGGCAGTTTGACACGCGATCTGAATCATAATTCGATACACTGATTCATTTGTGCTCCGATGCTTCCTGAAGCAATGTTTTGAAATCGGCCATCACTAAATAAGTTGTTATTTTGTTTCTTTTGGCGCTCCAAAAATATTCTCATCGATTTATAATATTAATATTAAACCACTGTACTCACATGAACTGATTTAAATATGTTTTTAGTACCTTTATGGATCTTGAGAGAGGAAATGTCATTGCTCCCTATGAAGGCCTCACAGAGCATTCGGATTTCAACTAAAATATCTTAATTTGTGTTCCGAAGATGAACAAAGGTCTTCCGGGTGTGGAAAGGCATGAGGGTGAGTAATAAATGACAGAATTTTCATTTTTGGGTTTAAATCCTATAATGATCTCACAAAAAATAAATGAAATTAACACTCAAAAAAATTCACACATGCATGCACACACACACAAAACCATCAGAAGGTGCCCTCTAATGCAGTGGTTTTCAACTGGTTTTACTATGGGACCCTCAATTTCCCATGGTCATTAGTCTGTGACCCAATATTTTAGAAATTGGACCTAATTTCTAAAAAAAAATATATATATATATATATATATATATATATATATATATATATATATATTTAGCTTTTTATATATAGTGAAGTGATATACAGCGCACACCTCTGAATTTGTACATGTAATTGAAGAGTGCATGCTACAAGCACAGTATATGTATGACAGGACAGGAAAGTTTGTTTTTCTGAAGTGAGACACTTTTTATTTCGTAACAAGTTACGAAAATAACATTAGAATAACGACACTGACATACAGCCTGACAACGGGTGCATCTCAATCAGCTCCCTAGCTTCTGAGGTCGTGAATCAGTATATAGTGTACATGAATTCAGGCACTGGTAAGGCCCCTGGCTCACTACACACTCGGACACTGATGACATTATCATTGTACGACATCACTACTGGTATTTAAGAACAACAGCAGAACTAATATCATTATTTTTTAATGTTATTTAAAGTACATTATGATAAATACTTTGCTTGTTACATACACGTGCAACATTTCAGCCGTAATTAAATTACAAATGTTAGCTAGATTATGTTCATTACCTGTCTAGCGATGTATGTTTATGCTGAAATATAATTAAATAATGGTTTGTATTTTTAAAAACAAATCACATATCATTATGTCTAGCGAATTGATTTATGTTTCATGTTTAAGAACTTCCGATAAGGGAACATAGTGAGCACCGATGCTGCCTGGTTTTCACAGGTGCATTGTTGGACATTTTAGGGAAAGAATGTTTCAATGCACTTGAAGGATTATGCGCTTTAGACAGCCCTTAAAATGGCAGACTCCTTGTTCAGTGCCTTGACTATTGCCTGAGACGCACCCAGATACTAAATCAGGACAATGCATTTTTCTCAGGCATTCTTTAGTTAAACTGAGTCCGACAGAACTGTCAACAGCTTTTACACACGTCTTTCAAAATAAAAGTCTCGATTAAGAAAAAACATGTTGTTTCTTTGACCCACTTAAAAAACGGTCTTGCGACCCACCATTTGAGAAACACTGCTCTAATGACTATGAAGACTCACAGCTGGTTGAGCATCCTCTTCATCTCATCTGTGATATTGAGAGAACCAGGCATATCCTCACAGTGAGCAGAGTCAACATCAGTCTCCATTCTCTGCTCCTCTGACTCACCCTTACTCTCCTTCCTCCTACACACCGTCGTCCCCTACAACACACACACACACATATTCTCTGATTGCTGAAAGATTCAAATTGCACGATAAGCTGTTATATAAACTCCACATACTGCAAATCAAATCTGAGCTCCAAATTTGCACACTGTTCCAGTAGAATGGAAGATATCATCAGAATCTATTGTGAGTAATTTTTTCGTACCCCTTTCTGCTCGAGAGGAGCTCTGGATGGGCTGCCGTGCAATATCTTGCTCATGTCTTCTGAGTTCCTCTGCTGTGCCACGTCACACAGCTTGGCTGTGATGTCGATGCGTCTGCAGATGTCCATATCAACCTTCATGGCTTTCTCCTGGATTTTAGTGTCCAAGTCAGACACGTCCTATACAAAAATCCATGATAATGAGACATTTCGGTCTTCATCCGTCATGCATTGATTCAGCAGAAAACGAACGGGAAACATACTTCTCTTGCTTTATAAAACATACCACAACATACTTAAGCAATTTTATGTAGTAATATCATGCAAACAGCCCTGTGGTACAAAAAATAATTTTGAAAGTACAAATGCGAATATTGTACACCAGGGGTCGGCAACCTTTTTGTCATGAAGTGCCATTTTTAAGTTTATGTGCCACAACGCCCCATATGTACAGGTGCTGGTCATATAAAAAAAAAGTTCAGTTTTTTTATTGTAAATTATTTTTAAAAATGAAACTTTCATATATTGTAGATTCCCTACATGTAAAGTAAAACATTTATTTTGATGATTAGAGTGTACAGCTCATGTAAGTCCAAAATCTAGTATCTCAAAATATTAGAATATTTCCTAAGATCAATCAAAAAATGGATTTTCAAAACAGAAAAGTTCAAGTTCTTTAAAGTATGTTCATTTGTGCACTCAAGACTTGGTCGGCAGCACATATTACAGCAAATGACTTGCTCCTAGCACAAATTACAGCATCAGTGAAGTGTGGCATGGAAGTGATCAGCCTGTGGTACTGCTGAGGCACTATTGAGCCTTCAGATCATCTGTATATTGTTGGATCGACTGTTTCTCATCTTTCTCTTGAAAATATCCCATAGATTCAGGGGTCAGGCATGTTGGCTGGCCAATAAAACACAGTAATATCATGGTCAGCAAACCACTTGGAAGTGGTTTTTGCACTGTGGGCAGGTGCTAAAGTCCTGCTGGAAAAGAAAATCAGCATCTCCATAAAGCTTGTCAGCAGATGGAAGCATAAAGTGCTCCAAAATCTCCTGGAAGATGGCTGCATTGACTTTGCACTTGATAAAACACAATGGACCAACACCAGCAGATGTCACAGCCCTCCAAATCATTACTGATTTCAGAAACTTCACACTAGACTTCAAGCAGCTTGGAATCTGTGCCTCTCCAGTCTTCCTTCAGACTCCGGGACTATGATTTCAACGCGAAATGCAAAATTTACTTTTATCTGAAAAAAGGACATTTCGACCACTGTTCACTGTCCAGTTCTTTTTCTCCTTAGCCCAGGTAAGATGCTTTTGATGTTGTTTCGGTTTCAGAAGTGGCTTGGTAATCCTTTTCCTGAAGATGTCTGAGTGTGGTGACTCTTGATGCGCTGACTCCGGCTTCATTTTACTCATTGTGAAGCTCTCCCAAGTGTCTGAATCGGCTTTACTTGACAGTATTCTCAAGCTTGTGGTCATCCCTGTTGCTTGTGCACCTTTGCCTACCCAATTTCTTCCTTCTAGTCAACTTTGCATTTAATGTTTTGATACATCACTCTGTAAACAGCCACCACATTCAGTAATGACCATCTGTGACTTACTTTTCATTTTTTTAAATAACTTACAATAAAAAAATGAACTTTTTCATGATATTCTAATTATATGACCAGCACCTGTATAAATACACAAACATATTTTATGATGTTTAACATTGAAATATGCAGGATCTTAAATATTTCTGTTGCAATTTGTTTTACATTTGTCAAAATCCTTTAGTTTGTTTTCAGGTTTAAATGAGACTTTGAAGAACAGATTTCCAATGGGTCTATTTACACCAGGTAATTCATAATAGCTATCCGATCAGACAAAACAGTGAAAAAGTGACTAGGTACACATGAACAGAGTTTCCACATGCATTACAGTCATTTCAATGTGTGTGGAATGTTTAATATGACTCAAACGTGGTCGAATATCTCAGAAATTTATAGCACTGACTTGTGTACAGCTGTCAGTAACTCGTGATCGCACTAATGGTTTGTCTGCGCACTTTCATTGACATGCGCAGTTTAATTCTCACACTTTAATAGTATTTATAGCTTTCTAACTTAATAAAACAAGATGTGTTACTATGATGAATGATTAGCTCAAAATGTAGATCTGTATGAAGGTACAAGGTACTTTATCTGAATAAAATATATACCTCTGTCGCTTTTGCGGGTGCCATAGATTGCCGACCCCTGTTCTACAGTCTCAGTTAATATTAGATAATAAAAACTGCATGAATATTAATAATAATAATATGTTAAAATAAAATGTTAAGCAGCACATCTGTTTTCAGCATTGATAATAATAATAAGAAATGTTACCTGAGCATCAAATCAGCATATTAGAATGATTTCTGAAGGATCATGTGACACTGAAGACTGGAGTAATGATGCTGAAAACTCAGCTTTGATCACAGGAATAAATTACATTTTAAAATGTATTGAAATAGAAAACAGTTCTTTTAATTTGTAATAATATTTTGCAATATTATTGTTTTTTACTGTATTTGGTGATTAAAAAATTTTTAATGTTTCCAAACTTTTGACAGGTACTGTATTATATAATTATATTATTATAGAAACTTGTGCATAAACAGCACTACACAGCTAGTAAGCATTACAAAAACCTCAAAGGCAGATAAACTGCTCTAAACTCATTTGGCTGCAACAGATGGTTGAGCTTCTTTGAAATGCTTTGCAACAGTGTGCATTCACATCGAGAACATATTATCCAGGGAGGCGGCAGTCAGCTGTGCTTTATTACTGGGACTCACAACATCTACTCAACAAGAAAGAACAATATGCATCTGTTCCAGGGCCAGAAGCGTGACTGCTTTATTGCTTATTTGTCCACACAAATCTATGGGTATCTGTTCAGTTTAATGCCAGAACAATTTACCTATGGGTTCATATTCATTTCCCTGAGAGTCAATCTTGTAATATTTATTAATCTCTCACAGGTGCAGTCAAATGATACTCTTTTAAATAAGGTACTGTTGTGAATGGATATTTGCATGTCATCAGTTGTGTGCAGAAGCTGATACCAGATAAAGCAGGACACTTACATCATGAGGCATGAGGCTCTTGAAGACCACCAGTTCTGTTCTAAGACGTTCCATCTTTTCACTCAGCTCTCCTTGCACAACTTCTGACGACTGAACACTCTGTAACGAGAACATTTAGAATGTGCACTGTAAAAAAATGAGTGGGTGAAAATGAAGGCAATAGTTTGCAAGGCTTTTTTTTAGTTAAATATGTTTACTTCATTATTTTAATGAAAAGTTTTGACTGAACTTAATGTCAAGTTCCATTCTACAAAACAACAGTAATCAAGGAACTCTGGATGTTTTTTTTCTCCATTATTTACTTGGTTTCAGAATATATTTTTACAGTGTGGGTGGGGAATTTTCTTCCATGCAATACAATTACCTAAAAGCTAGACAAGCATCAGTGCAGATGTATGGATGTCAAACATCAACACAGTCACAATAGGTCCGAGATCTCACCTCTTGTAAGGTCTCCACCAAAGACTCCATTTGCTGACGTTTGGACACCTCCTCCTCCCATCTGGAATACAAACACAATAACAGCCCAAATGGAATGAATGTGCACAGTTTGTCAAGTTCAATTAATTACAATCCCACTGAGTGGCTTAAAAGAGGTTAAAAGTTATTAAAAGTAACTTAATGTACCACTCATTCAATAAAAACCACATATATGTAAAAGTTTACCACACAAGTATCAAAGGTACTGTTTTATTCAATTACATGTACTCAAAAGAGACTTGAGAAAAACACTTTAGTATTCTCCCACTGCCACTGACCATTGAGAATCTTCCTCGGACACTTAACTCCCTGAAAACACTAGCAAGCTCCCTTTAAATCACTATGGAGACTGTGGTGCATAGCAGAATATCCAAATAAAAGCTTAACTTTTGGATGAGAAATGTTCTGGGTAAATTATTGTGCCGGTTTCTTTGCTCTTGCTCCAGAAGCAGTTTTTTAACTGTGTCCGATTAAAATAAAGTTTATTCGGGGTTACCTACACTGCTTTTCAGTGACTGGGAATCTATGACGTTGCTGCTGAATCTTAAGCAACATGTCTAAAGATTTTATAATTACCCGAGTTGTAATTGTGAGTTCAGCATCTGTATTGAATGTGAAACACTAAAATGATGGCACACTGAGGTTAAAAACATTTTATAATGAGTCCTTGTGTAATGCATATAAACAACCATACAACACAGTCAATGTAATCTGATTCATGAACAGATGATTCTTATTTTTAGGGAATCAAATGCCTATAGCGCAAACAGTGTGGTCTAACTCCTGAAAAAATGAGCCAGTTCTTGAGGTGAATAGTTCAAAGAGACCAGACAAATCCTTCACTGAACTGAATCGATCAAAGTGGTCACTGAATCAACATCTGGCTCACTTACTGAACGACATTTCATCTTTTTTTTTTGTCCGTATCAAAATTAAGAAGGTTTTGGGTCAGTATAATTACATAATGATTGTTCATATGACAATCTGAGGTGTTTATATAGAGTATTTTCATTCGGATTGGAGTTTTAAACCGATTACAAAGCTCCATGTAAATGCACCTGATGTCTAATTAAAGATACACTTTTCTGTGTATACATTTTATTTTTTATTCTTCTTAGACTATTAATACCCTCTGAATGAAATATATATATATATATAATTTGAAAGATATTTTTCCTTTATGATTTAATAATTCATGCATCATAGGTTTAATGGTGCAGTATGTAAAATTTCTGTCCGCTAGAGGTCACTAGAAGCCTATTCAAAACAAAAGCGTAGCTTGATTATGCAAAGTTTAAGCGTGGAATCTTGGGACATGTGGTCTTCACCTCAACGGACGGTGCAAAACAATAGGGATTGGACTCAGGAAGAAATCATGTTCATGGATTAGATTATTAGCGTTACCGTAGAATGAAGCAGAGCAGGACCGAGTGTTGTGGGAGCTGAACGAGGCCGCTGGAGCGACTGCGCAACACACGCCTCACGAGCAGCTGAACTTTTATTATGCCACAGTCGCCGGCGCCGCTTCCGCTTTTCCTGTCATGAGTATGAGGTAACGCAGCTCTGTTTATCATATTAGATACATTTGAGTGTGTTGAAAATTATGTTATAACGTTACTCTGTTCGCTCGGAGGCTGCTGTGAGACACTGTTGCACACTGCAGTAAGATAGATCTATTTTAGAATATCATATTAAATGCTGGATGGCTTGTGTTGATAAATGGCATGCAATTGATTTTAAAACATTGTATGATTGAGAAAATTCTGTATTACTGTTACTAAAAATAAAGCTGCATTTGATTATGCTATGTTAGCTACTTGACAAAATAGTGTTTTCCTCGGAGGCATGGTAAAGCATGGTACTCACAAAAAAAAGAAGAAGAAAATTAGATTTAAACAATAAGACTAAACGTGTTGAGCTATATAACAACAATTAGTTTTCTGTCTATAAATGTAACCAAACAGTTGTTCCCTTGACTATTAAAACATGTACTATATTAAAGTGTCTTTGGCGTTTCCATGGTTTCTACAAAATAAAACCGAGGGTAACGCGGGTATGACGCAATTGACAGGCGACTCCTCACATGTCCCGAAACCTTGCTTAAAATTACAATTTTCTCATGATTTACAAATAGTTGGAAACATCTGGGATATTGTACTCAAGTGAACAAAATATATAACACTGACCTAATGGTTTTTGGATATTTTACAACAAAATTTGTACATATTTCACCTTTAAATAACCACCCGTCTACTGCAAAGTGTTAACATGCTGCGGGATTCCCCCTGTCTGATTCTGTACTCAGTTATGTAGTGAGATTCCTCATCGGTTGGATTAAAGGATGACAGCTTTTCTTGTTTTATAAGCTCCTTATCCTTTCATTTCTCACATGCTCAAGGGATTATAGACTCCATTTGTCTTGCACTTGCACTGAGAGTCAGTCTGACTGGGTCCAGACATCAAGACACCCTGCCAAGCGGGGGCAAGTGCTGACTCAACATGACAAGAACCAGAAGCGATCATGTGTTTAGTACAAAGAGTTATACTTATGTTAAGCTGACCTGTTGGCCAGGAATGAAAAGCATGTGGAGGCTGTGGTTCTTCAGTATAAACATGAGTAGAGAAAGTTCTCAGGGTAGAAGAGTGAAAGTGCAATGCCATTAACAAATAACTTTTTTCATGTTTTTGAAAGAAGTCTCTTAAGCTCACCAAGGCTGCATTTATTTGATCAAAATAAACAGTTGTGCTGTTAAAGGATTAGTTCGCTTCAGAATTAAAATTTCTGATAATTTACTCACCCCCATGTCATCCAAGATGTTTTTTTTATCTTTCTTTCTTCAGTCAAAAAGAAATTAAGGTTTTTGAAGAGAATTTTTCTAGTGGACTTCACCAGGGTACAACGGGTTGAAGGTTTTCAGTTCTGAATTGCAGTTTCAATGCGAATTGGGATCGTGTAGAGCCTTTTGAAGCTGCATTGAAACGGCATTTTGGACCTTCAAGCCTTTGTACCCTGATTTAGTCTACTATATGGAATGTTTTAATCAAAAACCTTAATTTCTTTTTGACCGAAGAAAGAAAGACATAATGCATGACATGGGGGTGAGTAAATTATCAGGAACATTTTAATTCTGAAGTGAACTAATCCTATATTTATTTTATTTATTTAAGGATTTTGATGAATAGAAAGTTCAAAAGGACATTTATTTGAAACAGAATCAGCTATCCTTTTTGAGAAAGACCGTTTTATTGATTAAGAAGTAGCCACAGATAGATGAGAGCCAGAAATCTAGATCCATACAAGGTAGATACACACATGTGTGGAGATACGTCATGGAAATGGCTGTTCAGCCAGTGCAGGGTCAGTGTGGATCTCTCTGAATGTCAGTGGGATCCAGTGGAGCTGACTAGACAACAGCCCAAGGTCATGAGAGAATCAAACTCCTCTCATTTCCTCTGCTGCAGCACAGACTGAGCTTTCATTTAATCCAAAAGACACCGAACACAATATAAACGGAAACTCTCTCACAATGCCATGAGGAAATGTAGATGAATGCTGCATATCAAAAGCTTTTGAATGCCCACCTGGCCAAGAACTTTTTAATGAACTGCTATTTAGGAAAAGAAAGATGAGACGCACCACAAAATGAAGAGGCGCTTTCTTTGTTGTTCACTATATGCCATCACTGTGCACACTGCTGTGTCTTCTCCCATTGTGTGAGATCAGGACAGTCAATTTAAATACACATTGTTCATTTCATGGGAGAGTTCAAATGACTTCTGCCAATGTTTCAAAGAGCTATTATGGGTGAGGAAAGAGAAGGACAGAGGAAAATCTATTACAGGTCAAAAGTTGTGTGTGTCCCATTGTAATCTTAAACTACTTCAAAAGGTGTACAAATGAATTGGGCAAAGAGAGATAATGTGAGGTGACTGTGAGGGGGTTCATCCTAGCACCTGTGAAGACCTTCAAAGCATTATGTCGGACATAAAGACACACCTATTTTCTCATTTGTCCACCACCTCTGAAATGCCTGAATTGCAAAGAGACATTATCTCGCCTCGTATTTACTCTCGAAACAGGAGCTCAGCGTGAGATGTTCACAAAGATCAGACGGGACCACCAAAGAGCTGAATTTAGAGAAGACCAAACTGATCTAAAGCGACATTTATAATGTCACAAAAATTATATTTCAAATAAATGCTGTTCTTTTGAAATTTCTATTCATCAAAGAATCCTGAAAAAAAGTACCAGGGATTCTACTAAAATATGAAGCAGCACAACTGTTTTCAACATTGATAAATAAATCATGCTCAGAATGATGTTGCTTTCAGGAGATGGGGTAAGTACATAACCTAGAAGACAGAGGAAGATGACCCCATGACCCATGACCCACTATTGCCTCCTTAACATATTTTGCAGACACAAATTGTATCAAAATGCACAGAAGGTTATAATATGGTCACAAGTTGGTATGTTAGGTATGTAAATGACCTCTTTTTAAATTCTAAACTAACCTCAAAGTGGGACACCAGCTATTCCTTTACATGTTTTCTGCAATTTCTGGATTTTTTATAACATACAAATAGGTAGCTGTCAAAAAAAAAAAAAAACTATCTTTTATTTATTCTATAAATTAGTTAGCTAGTCCTGCAGTGTATCTAATGCTTTTTAAAAGTACAATTCCATTAATGTGGTCAAACAAATAGAATGCATAATAATTATAAAAGAATTAGTAAACACTGAAATAGTTTGAGATTACATATATCATGTCAACCAAAAAAAAGAAGCTTTTTCTGCACAAACTAAGTTGTAGTGAAACTCTTTCCAGAAGTCTTTTCAGTGTCTGTTTTTGTAATCCAATAGGCTCCCAGCCATTTCAAGTAAAAATGTGTAGTTTTAGTGTTAACTGATGTTTCTTGAAAATCATGAGTTCAGTGGTATGTTAGGCATGAAAATGATCACCCATGCTTTCTATATTTGTCTGTTCTTGGACTACTTTTGTTGAGGAATGTACCATATTCTGTTCATGCACATTTGCAGCGCATTAAATGTCAAAAAAAAAAAAAAAGTATACTTTTACTTAATTTCTGAAGATACAGTAGATAAAATTGTTCAATACCGAGTTATAAAACTGTAGCTCAGTCTAAAAATAAATTTGAAAATATGCCTTTTTAAATAAAAATAAAGGCCTCATGCCAGGTCTATTTTAGGCTTCTGGACTTTCCGAAGGACTTTCCCCCACAAGATATATGGTGGGCTCATTAATTCCTGTACATTATATATCCTGCCTGCTACTGGATAATGATTCACAAAGACTCGCATGCATTTCCTTTTACAAAAGTAAGGAAATCCTAAACGTCTGTACACAATAAATGCAGTAAATACTGCAATATTTGTGGCTTAACACAAACAAATGCTGCCAGACTGTTTCCTCCACTTCATTTCAGTGATGGAACATTACTCTGTTTCCTGTGCCAAAATCAGCTCTTGGCAACGTTCTTCTGTCCTAAACCCTCTGACCATGAGCTAAATGTACTGGGACTATAATATATATATATATATATATATATATATATACACACACACAACAACTAAAACATCTTAGCAATTGCATAGCAACCACCCACCTCAATCTAGCATCATGACTGAGTTTTGCAATGACCACATACTGTTAATAACTTTCCAAAAGCATGCTTTTGCTAAGTGTAGTGCTAGTTGAAAGGTCAACAGCCTTAATCAGTTATAAACAAAATTTTAAAAGAACGACTGCTAAATGAAAATCCTGACATTATGTGCAAAGTTGACCTACATAACGATCCGTCGCCAGACAGTCCCAGAGGTCTTCAGTTGTGCACATCTGTGTCTACAACAGGACACCAGAGGAAGAGCGAGCTGCATTTCAGATCAATACTCAGACAGAGCTACTCTCAAGATTCAGACACATGAACACATAGATCTGAACCACTCCCTTCTGTGGCACAGAGGGTCTACACAGACATAAATCAGGAAAAAAGCAACTCTTGTGTGCTTAATTATTGTTCATGTACACTTGTAGTATATTTTTAAAAAACAGTAAATCGCAGATAATATATTAATGAAATAAAAGGCCACTTAAGAGAGGACATGGACTGTTTAAAACTTTTTAAAAGTGCACTTTGTAATCATGTACATTTTAAATGGTTGTTTTAATGATGATTCTTGTAAATTTAGTTCGTTATCTGATATTAAATTTAAGATTAATATAATTTAAATTTACTATATTGCAACTTCATCATTATAAATGTATAACTACAAATATATTTGAATACATGACATACAAGTTTAAAGGCGATACAGAGGATCTTTTCGTCGACTGAGAAACCAAAGACTGTTAGTGAGTTTTTGAAATGAGCGCATGCGTAAGAACAACCCCCCTCCTTCACAGCTCATTTCGAGGGAACGCCTCCCAAAACTAGTGCAGGAGTATTGGAACACGAGTGTTTGTTTACCACCGGCATTCACTGTGTCGTGTTAGTGGATTCATTATGTCGGACTCACCGCAGGTAACTCATAATCTGCAGTTGTTACTCCTGTCTCCTGACAAAAACATTGCATGCGGCACCTGTGGAGTGTGGAAAGTTACTGGAGCGCACAGCCGCGCTCGTCTCTCACAAGGAACATCATGGCAGTGATTGACAAGCCAGAGGGCCAATCGTTTATGCAATGATCGCGTAAACATTTGGCTGATGTTTTTAAGGCCCTACCTCGTGCACAGATTATGTATATTAATATTATTCCTTTCAGTGCACCTAATAAATAGTCTTTTATCAGTTAGTAAAGACAGTTTCATGTAATATTGCAAAATGTATAAAACAAAACATCCTCTTTAGCACCTTTAAGTTTAAATAGAAATTACATTAAAGTATATTTTAGTTTACCATAAATGCTTTTAAGTACTTTTGGCAACACACTTTAACCACATTCCAAAGACAACAGAAGTAATAATTATGAAATTACATATAATTATGTACTTAGGTCTTAATACTTAGGTAGGTCAAAAAGCACTCTAAAGTTCAGCTCACTGTAATTAATATAAATTTAAACTATAATACATTTTAATTGAATTGCAATTAACATTAATTTGTCTTATGCTGCCTTCACGTGCTATCGGAATTATCCTACATATGAGTTTCTTAGTTAAAAATTGGACATGAACGCCCTCTCAAGTCATAGTTACCACTGAGATAATTTAGTTCCTGAAATGGGCGGGCCACAAACTTTAAACATGGCAGAAAGGAGAACGATTGTGAATGGTATTCTTTATTAGTTTTTTCCCACAACCGCTACATCCTGGTGTAGTTGTAAATATGCACATCTTTAACATATATGAATAATCATTTAAAGCATACAGTGAAAATAGCCTGTATTTGACCGAAATTCCAGAATTGCCAGCAAGCTGACTATAAGGTAGCATGGTGAATGTTTATATGGTTGTCAATGAATGGGACGCTAAATATAATTTTGGCTTTAATACGATTTTCCCAATTAATGGGTAAGAATAAACCTGGCGTCCTCCATGGTTCCTGTTCTTTTCGACAACAATGCACTTGAATGCGACGAGCTTGTAATCACGACTTCAGAAGTGGGAAGAAGGAAATTTCCAATAGCATGTGAAGGCAGCATTATATAATTACTGTAGTAATTGTTATATTGGAATTAGTCCATAGTGACAGATGCCCCTTTTTTACATTTTTTACAGCCCCTGAGACACTACGTCCCTGTATACATTGGATTGATTTTAATAAGTGTGCACCGGGCACTAGGGAAATACAAGTATTGGATGGGGACTTGATATTGGCAGATACTCAATATTCAATGACTGGGATCGGGGGCACAAAAAAAATTGATCAGGACATCCCTTGTTCGAAACGATTAAAATATTCTATTAAAATACATTTTTTCATAACTCTTTTTAAAAGTATGTTAAAGTGTACTTCTTTTTCACAAGGGAACAGTCAATATCCAAACCAGCAAGATAGGACAGTTAGGCTTTTATTAAGCATTTGCGTCACCAGGGCTTTTGAGATTCAGTTTTTGAATGCATAATGTCTGGCTGCGTCTACTGCTCTATCCATCTGTACGCTAGCTGGACATTTACAAACCCGCACAATAAACATAGTCACTCAGAAATCTATTTACCACAAAGGCCTAATTGACAGCTAGCTGGCAGAAATAAAATCTTTTGAAAGTCAATAATGTGCATCATCATGAAATAACTTGCTAGCACTGGAGAAAAGGCAGAAAAAGATCTTACAGGAAAACTGGCATGCCTAAATAATTTGTTAGCATCATTAGCCCATTGATTTTCATTGCTAAGGATTTCAGCTATGAATGTCATCATGGTGTAAAAGAATATAATACTCAGTCCTGACAGCATGACAACAATGTCTATTCTGTACATATGTGGAAAGTATAATAGTATTTGACTGCAGTTAAAAACAATCATAAAAGAAAACACGATTAGATCCTTTCTCCCTCATTTCAACCGAATCACATAACGAAAGTCAGTTCAATTAAGTTGAACCTTTCACAGATATTTTTTCAAACTCAGCTGCAATTATGTAATATCATATAAATAATAATAATAATTTAAATACAATTGGAAAACTCATTTGGAACCCATGTCCCTCAAGCTAGACAAAAACTGTACCTTAATATGTCATACATTCGTGAATTCGTGATTCATTTTATTTTATTTCCTCATAACAGTTGGTAGCAGTTTCTTGGATGTGTAAAAATGTTCAAGATGTTCTAGTTCCCGTAATTTTGGACTCCCAGCATGAGTGGGGGGCAGAACTGATTTCCCACCCAGTGAAGCAGCACTACTAAATCATTCCCTGGAGAGATGACCTCACTTTGCTGCAGGCTTACCTCCTGTTCACACTCACCCCACACAAAACCAAAGTCGCTGACCAGAACTGGACAGACATCTACGGCCAAGGCTTTACAGCCCGACTCACACGGGTCAGTGGAGAGCGTCTGCTGGGGTTATAAAACACCTTCTGAAAATGTGGGCTCCTCAAAGTCATCATCTGCATAACGTATGGCTTTTGTGCTAAGAAAGGTTTATAACTTGAGTTTATTTCACAAAAATGTGTCATCATATGTTGAATTATAAAGTTTAGAAATGAGAAACTGACTCCCAGCACAACATTCATGATATAAGGACTATATAAATATGTAATAAATATGATTTAAAGTCACCATGAAATCAAAATGGATATTTCTTATTTTTTATAGCAGTATTCATTATAAATTATGTATCCGTGCACATCTTTTTTTTTTTTTTTTTTAATTTATATGCCCTCGTAATCTTTAATCAAAATAACTTCCCCTCCCTCTTGGAGCAACATCTCTTCTCCAATGATGTGTTTACTGGCATGAAGGCGGGACAGCATGTCATTCACCTCGCATGAGCAAATCACTATGATCCAACAATCAAATCAATTCCTGATGGACAAAATCAAGTCCTGCACTATAATTTTTCTTGTTCAAAAAGCCATTTCACTCAAATATACATCACAATAGTTAAGAAAATACTATCATAACTTCTGTTTTATGGTGATTTTAAAACTCTAGTTCTCTGTCACATATTGGGCAAAGAAGCCACAATCAATCCAAACCATTGCCACAGAAATGGCAAAGAATCTACAAACATGACACCAATTAAAATATTACACAAAACCAAAAGAGACTTCTAGTGTTGTTGATTTACTGGATTAGTTTCTTATCAATGCACGAGTAACACATTCATCTTCCAGAGAAGTCCAGGACAATTAATTAAACCTGAATTTCTATCAAAGCCATGGAATTCCTACAAAGGATTAATCAGACAAAGAATTCAAATGGAACGGGAGGATGGGCGAAGAATTCACACAACACTCGAAGGGGTGGGGCAGGATGACTCCATTCTCTAGATATGTTAAGCTCCCTAAAATATTCAGTCAGTATAGGGGTGATTTTTTATGTTTTGTGCTGTTTTGAGAGACATGAAAATAACTGGGTCGAAAGTCCTTTTTCCCTTTCAACAATAATGGTTTTTGGCATGCTGTGCTCAAAATTCTTTAGCAATGGAATTTTGACCTCAGAAACTCAAAACTCTGAAAATAGCCAGATACGATTAAAATCGGCAAATGCAAACACATTGTAGTTCTTTTCATTTGGCTCCAAGTTGCTTTGTACTTTAAAGAACAGTATAGTCAAAGCATTCAGCCTGTTGCCAAATGCATGCTTAATTTATAAACCGGTTTTATATTTGTTTAAATGATTTCCTAGGAGCCAGTCTTTGCATATGAACCTGATGCCACACTTTCCACCTGTTTCGGATCGCGTTTAATATAACAGACCACCAACATCCATCCTAACCCACCGGCTGCTACTGTGACACCCTATCTGAGGCTAAAACAAACATGAGATGACAGCAGAGCTAAGAGAGCAATGCAAAAAAATAGTTACTTTTGAGCTGGGCAGGTCGAACATATGACTATTTACTCAAGCATCTTTATCTTAGAGTTTGTAAGCATGGTAAGCACTGAATAATCTAAGGATATCGAGAGTCTTTATAAAGTGGGGTTTCCAGACCTCTCAAGACCTGGAAATGAATCACTGTGTGGCTCATTTGTCCACTTCTTCTCACAGACAGTCAACTTCTGTTCTGGCAGATGAGAAAACCCTCTATGGACAAAATTTCAAGACCTTCTATAGCCAGACTATTATATTACTATTACAACAGAGCCACTGACACAAACTATGAAAACAACACAGCCAAGAGGAACAGTCTGGGGAAACACAAAAGCACTTCAGGGTTACTGTAGATAAGAAAGAAAACGTCTGGGGCTTTGATATGACCGGAAATGCCTTAAAGTTACAGTAACTTATTTGTGTTGAGCAATGAATGAGTCGCCAGACTAGTGCTGGACAGAAACAAGGAATTTGACAAATGTTTTGTTCATCACTTTCCCAGCAGTAGACACCTAAATCAAGCATCCTCTAGCAACAACAACAGGAAATGTATATTTTAAATCAACATGCACTGGTTCATTCAACATGCACTGGCTCAATTATAAAAATAAATAGTTGAATCAGTCAGTGAATTGAATGACACACATCAAAAAGTCTAACAGAGAATATAATCAGGGGGAAATTCCCCATGTAAGAACCAAACCCACACAAAATGGGTGGAAGCGTATTATGTGGACTAATGGTCCCACAAGGTAAAAAGAGAAACTGTAAAGCGATTCTGCTGAAGTTCTAGGGCAGTTCCCACAAACTCATATTGAATGGGAAGGTTTTGCAGAGATCCCCATTTGGAGGAGGGAAAAAGCTAATGGTTTCTGTCAGATAAAATGTCACCCCTGCTTTCTCAGATTTCATATCCAAACTGGACGCTTTGTAATAGGATACTAGAGAACATACAGGGGTTACTGATAGAGCCTTACTGTTAAGACACTATGAAAAACTCATACCCCAGGGACAGCCGCATAAAAAAGAAAGGAAACACAGTCTTGTTTACTATGAACACAGGGGCAAAGTTCTTGTTTTTGAAAGGAGAAGGGTTATTTTTGTTGAAAGTTTTTGATAATCAACCCAAAATACAAAAATATGTTCTAAAAACATGTTGCTGTTCCCATGAAGATAAGAAATGTTATTGATTTCTGAATATTCAAAATGTCCAGTTTTTTCTTGGTTATGTGATAGTTATACAGAAAACATTTTGAGAACATTATTATCAGTGTTGGGGAAAGCTACTTTTAAAAGTAATGTGCTACAATATTGCGTTACTCGCTAAAAAAGTAATTAATTGCATTACTCCGTTCCTTTTTATAGAAAGTAATGCATTACTTTTTTTTCGCCTGGGCTTGGCTTACTTGTGTTTTTTAATAACAAAAGTTCTATTTTTGGCTAATGTAAAGGCACTTTCAAACCAAAAGGGAAATGAATTAGCCTCAGGCTGAAGGAAATGCAAATTCACGCCTGTACAGTAGAGGTTGCAGCACAAACAAACCTTTCAGCTGTGCTGCTATTCTGGATTAAAGAAGAATAGGATGCAGTAGAAGTTCAACACTCTTATTTTAGCAATATAAAACATGAAACACAAATGTGATGTTAAACTTAAGTCATTTTTGCTTATTTGTGTGGTTCAATTGGATCATCAAAGGTCAGCAGTAAAGACATTGGTTAATAAAGTGAGATTAAATACATAAAGTATACTTGTGTTTTTAAAACTTATTTAACTACTGCAGGTTTACCTAATATTCTGAGTGTGCATTTCACAGTCCTCATTCATTAATTTGATGAGATGAGTAAATGCATCCTCACATTTGATCTAGAAGTACAGTCACCATCATGTTTACACAGCGCACACAACACTCTGCACTTAAATGGGAAAACAAAGTAACTACCATTACTTATTTTAAAAAGTAACTCAGATATTTTGTTGTACATTTAAAAGTAATGGATTACTTACTAGTTACAAGGGAAAAGTAATCTGATTACATAACTTGCGTTACATGTAATGCGCTACCCCCAACGCTGGTTATTATTATTATTATTATTATTATTATATTATTGAATGTGTGTGTGTGTGTGTGTGTGTGTGTGTGTGTGTGTGTGTGTGTGTGTGTGTGTTTTAAGAGAATCTTGCTAGAATGTAGCCAAAGATTCCTGTTAGCTGGGTATATGCAAATCTGATTTTTAATTAGCCTATTGCTGTTATTTTACACAATTCAAAATATTCATTTTAATAATAATAATAATAATAATAATAATAATATTTATGTCATTATATTAATGTAAAGCTGTTTTGAGATCAAAATGGTCACAACTGCATTTATGTTTTTGGATGGTTTTCTTTTTTCTTTTTAGATCAATGGCTGATATAAATGATGCAATAGATTAAATACGTTACTTTGAAATTTATCGGTAGAAAAAGGTAATCGCGATAATAATTAGTAACCAATTATGTAGAAAAATGTGAATATTAGTGAAAAAGAGAGTGGTCAAACCGGTTATTGATCTATATCTAATAGTAGTTTTGGCCATAAAGTAGTTTTTAAGTACCATATAAAGTGTAGGCTAATAGTGTTTAAATGTCAATCTATTATAAATGAATATGGCATCTCTAATTAGTGTATCAAGCTTTCATTTGGTTTCACTTCTTTATATGACAGTGGTAACTAATATCAAGTTACCAGAATTTTGTTGTAGTAACAAATACTGCGGTAACCATATATATTTCCTCAGAATTACAAAAAAAAAAAAAATGTTGATAAAAGAAATGAGTTTCCTCACTTTTTGCAGGCAAACACTTGAAATAAGCTCGAGCTGGACTTACTTTCTTCGGTACTCGTCTCTGTCGCGCTTGACTTTGGCCAAAACATTGTACAAGGCCCTGAGTTCAGGTGTGATGGTGTCAGTCTGAACCCCGACACCGTCTGGCTGAGTCCAGGACACTCCAGGCCCCTGAGGAGTTTCGTACCGTCCTCCGTATCGGGCGGTGTGTGAGAAACTCCAGATTTGACCGGGGAGTCTCGATTGACACAGTGCGTTTGAATAAGGCAGCTCGAGGTTCGTCTGGACCGCTTTCTCCCGGGAAAACAGCAGTCGGTACCGGGATTGCTCCTGGGCGTGCTGCAGCTGGATCTCCAATAACTTATTTCTGCGCTCTAATTCGTGGACTTTGGAAAGGAAGCAGCGGAAGCGGAGATTGAGTGTCTTTAACACATGAATGTTGGAGCCCAAGTCGTTTCTCAACGCGCTGGTTGCCATGGCGCCGGACCCGCTCCCAATCTCACACGCTTCATTCATACCGAGAGGCGCAGCGGATTCATTGAACAATATCGGGTTGAGAACCGGGTCTTGAAAACGACGCGGTAAATCCATTTTTATCCGTGAGCAATGTTTCTACGCATCAAACTGCAGATGCTGTAAAGCAGCATACGTCACCTCCATGCTCTCGGACGCAAGGTGCACTCCCTTTATCTAATGTCACAAAAATAATAGGCCATACTCGCGCTTCTAGCGGCCGGATAAAGCACAGTGACCAGTACACATTTTATGAACTCACAGCTACCCTCCTATTATCCGCTGGTGATGAAATGGGCTGGTTTTTGGTCTCAACTTGCCGTAGAGACTCAGGTTTCAGCCCAGTCTGAGCACAGCAGCACACCAACTGAAGGAAAATGAGAGGAGAGGAAGACATGTCTGATCCGCCCTCCAGTAACAGTCGCATTGGATATCGCCTTTAAGACACGCCCTTTTAATTTACATATTACATGACGGGCGTGGGCAGGGACGCGTCATAATCTGAAAACCACGCCCACCCGGGGAAAACATTCCAACCCTCTCCATTGACTTTATATTGAATGAAGCTGCCTCCTTGTCATTTCTGACTTATAATAAAAAGCAGAACAATGTCTAAATGCTGCTATGTGACAGGGTGTACAGCAAACAAGCTAAAAAAAAAAACAGAACTAAGTTTTTATAAGCTGTCAACCCCAAAAATGAGCATTTAAGGACACAAAAGTAGATACAGGCAATCGAGACAGAGCACAATGTGTCATATTACTCTGAGAACTACGCCCACTGGAGGGGAACATAATTATAAATGACAGGATATAATTATTATTTTTAACCATGTCAAAGGATTATTTCACCACCCTATGTGAACCTGAGAGGAGGAGATAAAATCTAGCCACAATTTACCCATTACCCATACTGTTTCATACTGTTTTTTTAGCTAGTTTGCTGTACACCCTGTCACACAGCAGCTTTTTAGGCATTGTTCTGTCTTTTATTAGAAGCAAGAAATGACAAGGAGGCAGGTTCATGCAATACAAAGTCAATGGAGAGGGTTAGATGTTTTTGTAGGCCAACCCAGAAGTTAGCATTGCACGGGTTCCCTCGATTGAAAGCCTATGCATTTTTCCCATAGACTTTTGGAAAATCGCAAAAAATAAGCTCTGTGTTTAACAAAGGGTTCTGACACTTACACATTTTTTCTATCAAGATAATCTTTACAAGTTAACACCACATTTATACATTTTGAAGCCTAAATAAAGTCGTCAGATTTAAAAAGCTAACAGTAGGCTATAAACGGACTACAGCACACCATGGTCGCGGATCAACGTCGTCACCACCAAACTTTATTTAAAAAACAAGTTTATTTAAAAACATGCTCACTGATTATGATCTGTACTGTGTATGAATACTTATCCACTTTCATGAGAAATGCTGTCCAAATGTCCTGTTTGTCATATTGACGCCTAAAGTCCCCGCCAAAGGAAGTAGTCCCTTTTAGCAACTTGTTAGCAACCGCCGTTTTTAAGACACAATAACGGTTTAAAAAATCACAAGTGGGTTATAACTGGTGTGTTTTATGTCATAGATCAAAACGTGAAAATATTTAGAGGCTTTGTTAACCACAGACCTTATTTCAGGCGATTTAGCATAAACCCATTCAAAAAACCCATAGACTTTAGGGCGATGGAACTGGAAGTCCTAAAATGCTAACTCGCTTCCGGGTTTTGCCTACTAAACACGCCATCTCTGAGGTACTCTATACACCCACCCCTGTAACAGTACCATTTAGCACTGTACCTTTAAAAGTATTTACATATTAAATATTTGGCGTCTGTAGCCTACTGTATAGTGTTCCTGATGAAAGAGAACTTTGTTTCTGATCTTGACAAATATGATACTGGGGTCATTCTTACAGTGCTTTTTAAAATGTTGTAAATTAAAATAATTAATTCAAGCAAATATTTCTATAAAATGGTATGCTATGATCGTGCATTGACAATTTTCTTTTTATAACTTAAATATAAATGATTATAATTAATACTCCACTGCTAATAGTTGCTTATGTTTTTGTGCTTTTCCTTTCCCACCAAAATGATGTCACTTCCCAGAGGAAGGGTTTTAGTAGTTAAAGGAATATAACAGAATAGAAAGTGACATCGAGTTGATAACCAACGGTAAACAAATTTTGACCTTAAAAAATTATGAATCAGAGATTCGGAGCGCCAGTGTCACGTGATTTCAGCAGTTTGGCATTTTGACACGCGATCCGAATCACTGATTTGAAACAAAAGATTCGAAGCAGTGTTCTGAAATCGGCCATCACTAGATATCGTTGAAAAGTCTTTTTTTTTTTTTCTTGGCGCAAAAAAAGTTTTCTCGTCGCTTTATAATATTAAGACTGAACCACTGAACTCACATGGACTGTTTTAAATATGTTCAGAGTACCTTTCTGGATCTTGAGAGGTTCAATGACATTGCTGTCTATGGAGGCCTCACTGAGCCTTTGGATTTAATCAAAAATAACTTAATTTGCGTTCCGAAGATTAATGAAGGCCTTACGGGTATAGAACGACATGAGGGTGAGTAATAAATGACAGAATTTTCATTTTTTGGGTGAACTAACCCTTTAATGTATAGGGAACAGATAGTGTTAGGTAAGTTACTCTAAAAAAACAATTAATTACTAGCTACTAATTACATCTTCAACAGTGTAATTCGATTACAGTACTAATTACTCTCTCTATAAAGTGTTGGATTACTTATTACTATATAAATCCCATATCAAACTCAAACAGTTGTCCAATACAATTACATCAGAAGTAACTAATTGTAAAATTACTGTACAGTAAAATTAAGAGTAATCCCTTACTTTACCTTTTCAAACGAAAAGTAATTAAATTACAGTAATTAGATTACTTGGTAATTAATTACACACAACACTGGAAACAGATGATTTAACTAAAACGATTTCCATCTTTATGTATTGTATTTTGTCATGTAGGCCTATGTGTTTGGAACATGAAAACATAATCCAGAAGTAAGGAACCTTCCAGTTGTTATTGTTAGCAAACTGAATCTATTAAAAGTCATTTTTGTAATTGAAAAAAAAAAAAAAAAAAAAAAAGAAAAAAAAAAAGCTGAAATAAAACAAATAATGCATGAAATTTAAAAATGTTGATTTGGCAACTAACTAAAATAACTTTGAGGTACTAAAATGAAAACTGAAATAAAAGTAAATATAAAAAGAAATATTAAAACAATTAAGAATAAAAGTGATAAAAGCACAAAAATACTAAAACTCAAACTAAAAAATATAAAATTAAAATATTGAACGCAATATTAGCATATAAATAAATATTGCTTATGTGACACATTGAGTCAGATACGGTATTCTTACACCTTTATTAAGTTGAGCTAATTCAAAAAGCAGACATTCAGCAACAGTTGAACATTGTAGCAGCGGGAATAGGCGAATAAACACTAAGTGGGTTTTTCTTGTTTTCTTATTTTAAACAAACTTCACACCATGCATTCAGCTCAAGAACACCCTATCGCAGGTGTGTGTTTATACTGTAAGAATAAACTTAAAATCACTGAGACTCTTCTCAGTGGCACCTTGCTTACCAGAGGCACAACTTGCTCTGGGGAAAATGTTTAATCTGCGGAATATTATTGAGTGAATTACGGTCACATGGAAGACACAACGAAAAATAAATTTAGTATTGTGTTTTTGATCAAAACAATAACACAACCAGAAAAACAAAGTGGAAAAAGGCTCCCAAAATAAATATGCAGGCCCTTTTTTATTCTCTTTATCTTTGTGTTTCATTGTTGATGCAGGTAAACCCTTTACAAATCAGAAAGTATTTCCATTTCACGGAAAAAAAAACATTAAACAAGCTTTCATCTCACTCTTGAACCATTTACACATGGAAAACAATCGTCACACATTTGCATCGCATCACAGAACCAGTGTCAGGCCTTGCCTTTCTTACAAACTGCAAACAATTCATAGAACACCACTGCAAAAAGGTCCACAAAAAATAAAAAACAATGAGAGATTAGTTCACATTTGAGTGAATCTGTAACTCTTAGCCAATTTAGATCTTGAGTCAAAAAACAAACAAACAAAATCACAAAGGGAAAAACAAATGCCATCAAGGTTGTTTATAAAATAATTCCCAATCAGACTACCTGCAACATTTCAGATCAAAAGAGAACGGTGTGTTTATGTGTATTAGGTGTTACAAAACCATTGTAGAATAAATGCGCATTAACTCGTCAGGCTACTCGTCACTTGTTTAGAAGAGAGTTATAACTGAATGAACCCACGCGGAGATCAGGAGCAGAAGTGGAGGTGAATGAGTGTGTATGCGAGCTGATAGAAGTTTTGGGAGCCTGGGCCCCGATTGAAAGGTGTCCCTTTGGAGTTGCGAATAGCTGGGTCCTGGTAGCGGACAGACTCCATGTTTAAGGAACACCTGCACTGGACATAGCGGTCACGAGTCCATAAAGTGAGGTGCATAAATGTGTGCCATCAGGGCACAGAGTTCAACAGGTCCTGCAGGAAGGCGTCAGGGTCTGGGATTTCTGACAGAAGCCCTGGGAAGAGAGTCAGTTACAAGAAATTTATATTCCATCTGTACAGCAACATTATTGACAGTTAGAGAACTTTGTGTTCAGCACATGGCAGAAAAGTGTCTGACCTACGACATCCAGGAACTCTGAGAAGGATTCAGCAGGCATGAGTTCATCCTGGAAAGACCTCAAGACCCTTTCTGAAGCCTCATAGATAGGCATGTCATTGTGCCTTATGTACTCTGCGAGCGAGAAGGACCAGCCTCCTTCTGTGTTGCTGGTGGGCACTTTCTGTTGTAGGAACATAGAAGATAACATTAGATTTCATGGAAACACACACACACACTTATTAGACATTATGCTTACAGGAGTCAGACAGAGGGGAAAAACATTCTCATACCCTGAACATATCATAGATAAGATCCACCAGACCCCAGAAGAGAAGCGGTGAGCGGTAAACGGCATACTCCTTCACTGCTTTGTCAGTGAGCCTGAAATGATAAAAATGCAATTAAATCACTGATTATCAAATCAGGAATAGCCATTAAAAAGAATAAATACTTAAATAAAAATTACGTAAAATATATCAAATGTATGTATAATTTTTTAATAAATATACATAAATTGTATAATTTATAAAAATATATATAAAATGTGTTTTAATTATATAATAGCAACAATAATGCTAAAAATAAAAATCTTCAATACATTCATCAGATCAATATGACCAAAGTCATGAATGGCCATAAAAAAATAAAAAAAAACCATAAAAATTCTATATTAGTGCTGTCAACTGGGGAAAAAAAGGAAGAAAAGATTAAAACAATTATTTTTTTCTATTAGCCCAGTCCGTCCGATTCTAATTTTTACATGCTCTGCCAACATATATAGATTAATCCATATTAAAGCTACAAAAGTTATTCAGTCAAAAGCTGAGGGTTATTTTATCTTAGTCTTTTGTTGTTTGATTAACATTAATGACAGACAGAAGCTGGTTTATTAGGTGGCTGTCACTTTAAGACATGACGCGGATCTGACACGCATTCGATGTTCTCAACTTCTCGATGTTCTCAACTCTTTACGGTCATTTAATACTTTTTAACTCATTTAAAGGGGAGGTCTAATGCTGTTTCTTGCATTCTGAAAGAGTTGGATTTTCATGCTAAACATGGCCAAAGTTTCAATAAAGGAGTTGGACATATAACGGAGTATTTTTGTGCCAAAAATACTCTTCAGATTGCTCAAAAACTTCAGACATTTCTTTTTTGAGTATAGCCCTTTATTATGTAATAAAAGGTGGAATTCCTTATATGGGCACTTCTCCTGGAAGAGCACACGCGCACATCAACCAGAGCGAGAGAGCAAGAACACGCCCATCAACGTGCTTCGCTTTACAGAAGTCATTGGCAGCCCTGCACAGGACTTGCTCGAGAAAGATTTGTCACTTTGTTTTTAGACTATGAAATCAACAATGTCAACAAAGAAGTGTGTTTTTGGTTGTGAGGGAAAGATAACCTTGCTTCCCAAAGAACCCAACGTTAAGTGGAGCTGAGAGATTCGTGCTCACGCATTACACTGATGTGCTCTCGATATTTGTTATTAAAATAACCATAGAAACTGATAGTTGCAATCACTTTTTTATTAAAATTAATTTAAAATGAATGGAGAATATCTTATGTTTTTCCGTGGCTGCTCGAGGATCGGCGCAAATGGTTTTATAAACAAGGCCCAGTTCAACGCTAGATTTACAGATCGTTTGAAACAAGTCGGAACCGCAGGTGGTGAGTAAAACTGCACCAAATTAGGGCTGCATAACGATTAAATACGATAAATCGTTTGCAAAATAAAAGTCTGTGTTTACGTAATATATGTGTTTGTTCCGTGTATAATAATTATGTATCTATTAATACACACACATACATGTATATATTTAAGAAAAATGTTATATTTATATATAAATATTTATATTTAAATATAATATAAAATATATATTTATTTATACATGCATATATTTCTTAAATGTATACATGTATGTGTGTGTATTTATATATACATAATTATTATACACAGAACAAACACATATATTACGTAAACACAGACTCTTATTTTGCAAACGATTAATCGCGATTAATTGTTGTGCAGCCCTACACCAAATGTCTGTTTTGTTGGCAATAGGCCTAAGTAAATATAATGTAAACAACACGAACGTAGTGAATTCATAAAATTCATTATTCATCATTCACTATACGCTATATTCATTATAGTGATTGAAAAGTTATTCAGGGATAATGCGATGGTGTATTGTATGTGTTTAAATACATTTGTTTAGCTGACTATCAATAGCTTGCAGACGATCGCTACACTAAAGCTGCGCGTACTCGTCACTCTTTAGCTCTGCTCACATGACACGCCTCCAAGACTTTTCGGAGATATGAAGGATGCACTACTACTCTATAGGTACTCAAGATTAACATGTGATTGGCAGAAACCGTGTGTGATACCCCCCCCCCCCCTTTTAAGACTGTGCTTATGAGGATACTCACCAATAATGGGCATTTCAAATATTTTGTGCATTTCTGTCAGTTAAAGCGCGAAAGAGAACTCAATACGGTACTGGGACGCTGTCTGGAGCAGAGGTTGCGTTAGACTTTTTTGATGGACAGGGTTGTAAAATTCTGTCAATCTATTATTACCCGTCATTTTAATCTTGACATTTTAATGAGAAAACATTTAATAGCTTTTGTTTTTGTTCACATATATTAATTATATGATTAATATAATGAATAATATATAATTATAATACATGTGTTTTTTTAAATAATAAGAATGTTTAGATATAATAAAAGTGGAAAACTTTACAAACAATAATACATAGGCCTAAAACAAACTGACAAACCCAGTCCAAGACATGCCTGATATAATCTTGCATCAATCCTCAAGGCATACAATACTCTTGCTTTAAGCCAACATAAGCAGTTTGACTAAGCACAAAACACTTGCCAAATCCAAAAATAGACACCTAAGCATGTAAAGCACAGCACACGCTTGTACAAGCTCTTAAATGTTCAAGCTCTGACATGTGCAGAGTCATCCTTTGTTCACTTACTTGTTAGCACCCCCTGGTGAGACCTTGCGGGCATGAGATGTGACCAGCAGCCTACGCAGGAAGTCAACACGAGTAGTCCTCCAGCGCTCGGGTGGGAGGATGTGCATGGCCAATATAGTGAAGTAGTGCGGCCCGTCCACCTCGTACGAAGTCTCCACCCACTTCTCACAAGGTTGCTCCAAGAAGCTCTGTAGATTCTTCTCCTCTCGTGATGTGGCCCTTGTTCTATGGAGGAAGTCAGAAGAAAAAGCTTCAAAACTGTAACATCTCAAAATGCATTGGAACTGAAATCTCATCTTTTATAAACGTACGTGTTGAGGACGTAAAGAACTGTGTGAATGATGTAAGGGATGAGGTGGATGTTGCTTTCGCGGCCTCCTCCCCCTGTGTCCACGCTAAAGGATTGCTCCATTGCAAAGCGCAGGAACAGCAGCTTGGTATCATGAATGTTGAGCTGGTATGTGGGTTCCCTTTGCCCTGTGCACTCTTGCAGATATGTGTTGTGCCTGTAACACAATACAAAATACGGTAATATTCTTGTAGCTATTCAGGAGTACATCTTAGTACTAATTGGATGCAAGCATGATGTACCTTGCCAGGCAGGTGGCAAAGGCAGATTCGGGTACGTGTGGCCCCCATACTGGTAGGAGCCCATTGCACTTTGTGTTGGCATTCTGTAGTGCCGCACTTTCCCATTCCTCACGCCCTCTGGCAAGCCTGATTCAGACATACAGAGAGAAAATTATAAAACAAGCGAGACAAAAAAAACTTAATTAATCAAATCCATTGCATTCACAGCAATTTCACGCACCTGACAGCAGCAAGGTGACAGTCATAGTGGACTATGTTAAAGTGTGAGACAGTGCTGTAACCCTGCTGCTTGCGGGGTTTGTTCTCAAACTCCTCAAGGGCCACACGCTTCGTAAATGTGTAGATGCCCAGAACTTTGGTAGGCTGTGGAGGACAAAATATGAAGAGGCTGAACATCACAACAACCTACAGTAAAATGGAAAGTAATTAGTAGGAAAACAGACCTGGAACTTATAGCCCTCTCTACAAATACAGCAAGTCAACCCAGGTTCTTCTATGAGTTCCTCCATCTGTTTAAGCAGGGATGTCTTAGTCACCACCTGTCCCTTCTCATTGGTCTGAAACAAAAGCAAAAAATGAAAATATTTCAATTTAAATAATTTTTTTTCTGGTGTAAACATCAAGCTTCTATTAATATATATGCAACTCACTGTCATTCCCAGCGTGCCGAGAGCTTTCTGCCTCATCGCCATGGCCATGCGTTTCTTCTCCGCTCGAGTCTCCCTTCGAGCAGCGTCGATCTTCAGGTTAACCTCGGCGTGCTCCCTTAGAGCCTCCAGAAGATTCTCTGCTAAAGTGCCGATACCCTCGTCACTGGACACCTGCTCCAGCTTGTGCAAATTGGTTATTGAATCTGTTCCGATTAGCATCTATAAGAAGAAGAGATGGTTTAGTTCATTTTTGTTGTGTGCGTAAAGGGATACTGCATGAAATAAACCTCAAACTAGTGGTAAATGTATTACCTGTGTAGGGGGGTGTTGGGTGGCCAGACCACGCAGCAGTCTAAGGATGAACGGAAGGGCTGGTCGAGCAAGGAATTTCTTCCAAACATCTGCATCCAGGCTACAAAATAATATGTATAGTCAGGATAAGCACTCTGTAAACTGTAATGTAGTAGTTATATATATATATATATAAAAAAACTACTATTTTTGAATATATTTTATATATATAAACTACTATTTTTGAATATATATATATATATATATATATATATACACTACTATTTTTGAATATATATATTATATATATATATATATATATATATATATATATATATATATATATATATATATAAAAAATATATTCAAAAATAGTAGTTTATATATATATATTCAAAAATAGTTTATATATAAAAGTTCAAAAATAGTATGATTATTTATAGACCATATAAAATGAAATATATAAATGTGAAATATAAATGTCCTTTATTCATTTATATATATTTCATATAATATTCATATAATATATATAAATGTCCTTTATTTATATTAATATATAGGTTTTTTCACTTATCCAGAAATACTTTATGGTTTATATAAGTTTATTTTATATAATAAATATATATATATATAGTATAAATTTATAAATAAAATATGTATCTAAATATGTATCTATAAAAAGGTATTTCTAAATAAGGTAAAATATTTTATATTATAATATATTATTAAACATATAATATTATAAATATATAAATAAATATTATTAACATATTATATTTAGACATTTCATACTTCTTAGCACAGGGGATATGTTTCTTCATATAGTCCAGAGCACTCTGGGTAATGCCCTTCTGTAAGATGAGGTCTTTCAGTTGATGGCCATTACTATTGTTCTTGATTCCTGCAGCTATTTTACAGAAGCAGTCCAGGAACACCTTGTCATCTGCACTGTGCTCCTCATCATACCTGAATGCGAAAACAAATGGTGTTAAAAGCAGCAAACATTCTCCACTGCTTCAAGGAAAAGTCAGAGTTCTAGGTTATAGAGATGGACAAACTCCATACTTATCAAAGTTGCAGCAGGGTTTAAAGCGCTCGACCAGGATGTGCATCTTCTCTAGTTCACCAAAGGACAGGTAAGGGATGATGCGGAGCAGCCCTTGTAGGACACTGGGATTTGAACGCACAAACAACGTGTTAATCTGGTCCAGGAGCATCACCAGCTGGTCCTTATCACCCGTCAGCAGCAGGTTACCCTAGAGGAGAAAGACAAAGATCTGAAAACAACTGTTTTTCACTTTAATTTTGTTGTAATATTCATTGCATGAATCAAAATGTCTTGCTGACCTTGTCTTCAGACACAGTCTCAGCATTTGCCTCATCCAGGATGATCTCCATAATACTAAGAACCTGCTCTGCTATGGATGCTCCTCCACTGTCCTTGCTCTCCTGCTCTGCCACCAATGCCTGAAACACAACATCCAATTACAAACATCCTCTTAAATATTACATTTTATCTCATAAGCTCTAGTGATATTTCCTTTGGTATGTTGCTTACCAGATTCAGCGTGCCCAACATAACATTCAGAGTGTTCATCTCTGGTTTCACCAGCTGCTGTCTGTTGATTTTCACTTTCACACAGTAACTAAATAACTTGAGAAGAACCTATAAAGTAAAACACAATCATTAGAATTGTTTCTGAGGAATCTGTAGAAAGTCATGAATTGAAGAGAAGTGAACTTCATACTCACGGTGAGAAGGTGCCTGCCCTGTTTGAAATCTTTGATTCCAGAGAGCCTGTTCAACATGCACTCTAGACCTCCACACTGCGCCATCACTCCAGCCATCTTATATACCTCCTCATCATCCTCCTCTTCATCTGCAAAGAGAGAACACACCAATTACAAATAAGAAACGAGTTAAACTAGAGGAAAAGAAAACTGACAGCAATGTTAAGAAAGAGAAAAACATAACACTTACCTGTAGTTGAGTCCAAAGACTCAATGAACTCCTCTGTTGCATCTCCCAGAAGCCCCCTCATTCTGTAGATGATCCTCATTGGCTCACCCTTTATTGGAAGATTTTAGTAATTTTAGAAAGATTATTTAATTTTAAACCATGGTCGGTAAATAAAAAATAAAATAAAAATAAGTATCTTTAGCCCACCTCATTAGTGGGGCACCAAACCCTCTTATAGACCTCAGCAACAGACAGATCCAGACTAATGATCTTGTTATTGACAAGGAGCTGCAAAGAAAAGTCATGTAATAAATGTTTAAATAAAAATATTTATCTTTACCTATGCTTTATCATATAAAAATCTTGTTTTCTTTCCTGCATGTTTCTGGTTGCACCACTTAGTTGGGCACGCCACATTTTTCATATATTTATGAAATTTAATAGCAGCCCATATATAAACAGTGCTGATAAGACTTTCTAAAATGTTTTTGAAGTACAAAAAAAAAAAACTGTAAAATTGTGACATTATTAAAATGTAATGTAATATAACTTTTATACAGGATTTTTTGATAAATAGAAAGTTCAATTTATTTGAAATAAATTATAACATTATATAAATCTCTTTACTTTTTACTTACTATCAATTTTGATCAATTTAATTCATCCTTGCTGAAAGTATTCTTCTTAAAAGGCACAATATGTATTTTTTTGCCTCTAGTGGTTGCTTATTCAAAACAAAGGCATAGCTTGATGACACCTTATTTCACAGAATCATGGGAGGTTTACAGCCTCACGTTTACAGCCGGTCAGTATAAGAGAAGAGGAGCTTGAGTTTGTTGGCCAGCTATATTTGTTTAAACCACTAAAGGCGTCTAAGCTTATGCTACTCCTATATCTTGCGTCATACGTCAGGGGTTACTCATTTGGCGTAAGTCGACTTGCGCAGTATGCGTATGGTCGTCTAGCGAAAGCTAGTTATTTTACTTATTTTACCCATCGCTTCGCTTCAGAAGGCCTTTATTAAACCTCTGGAGATGTATGGATTATATGGATGGATGCATTTATTTTGGGCTTCAAAACATGTCCCCTATTCACTACCATTATAATGCTTGAAAGAGCCAGGTTTTTTAAATATATCTCAGATTGTCTGAAAGAAGATGGCTTGAGAGTGAGTAAATCATGGGATAATTTTCATTTTTGGGTGAACTATCCCTTTAATAAACATTTCTTTTTTAGAATGATTTAAAAATACAAATAATGCAAAAAAAGGCTAAAGCAAATTATTTGAATTGAAGCCCCAAGACAAATGACTGTTGCAGATTACGTACCTCCATGCCACTGTCGTCTTCCAGTAGTGCCACAAGATCGCAATCCTGGCAGATTTTGTTCTTGATATCCCTCATGAGAGGGCCAATGCCTGGTTCATTACTGCTATATGGGTTTCCTGGCATACGGCCCTGCAAGAAGTCCTCCTGCTGTGGGTCCTTCTCCAGCGTAACAAAGAACTCTGTCACCTCATTCTCCTCCTTCACAGACATAGATGAGAGAAATTTAATTTTCCCAAGATCATTTTTCCAAAAGCTATAACTGAATGTCAATGAGCTGAAGTCTACTCACTGGATAAATGATGCTACACAACCTCTCGAAGATGAAGACAGGGGTGCGATAATCATCCAGATTGTACCGCTTTGCAGTTTCGATGCACACAGCCATGAAAGCTTTGGTCTCCGACTCTGTTCCTACAAAAGAAGACGCATTGAGCTGATTTTGTCTCTAACAATGCACCAACATCAGAGAAGACCTGAAGGTGAAGGCTGGAACCTGTAGTCATATCTTCCAACATC